>NC_043703.1:78024391-78229871 GCF_006229205.1 Suricata suricatta | reverse complement strand
TATATTGTATCATTTATCTTGAATGTATCATAGATAAGCTGCTATATAACGATTGCCACTTCAGATAGCTGTGAAATTAGGTGATTAACTAGTTGTTACATAACCTTCTAATTTCTGTATAAGTCTAATTACATGAAACAGAAGTTGGTGTTTTGATTTTTTACTTTGCTTTTCTGTTTGGAGTGTCATTGCAACTACTGTATTGTAAAGGATGGAAAATAATTACATATGTTAAAAAAATATGAAACTTTATAAAGTAAAAAAATAATAAAAATAATGAATAAATAAATAAATAAAAAGGAAAAAAAATAAAGTTCATCTATTTCTGAAAGGATAATTTTAGCATCATTGATAAAATGCCATTCTTATATCAATATTTCCAGCCCATTGTTTATAGAGTACTCTATGTTTTTTATAAATTTTTTATTTGAGTATAGTTGACATGCAATATCACATTATTTTCAAGTGTACAACAGTGATTCAGCTTCTCTATATGTTCTGCTCACCACAGTGTACCTACCATCTATTACCATATAGCACTATTACAATATCATTGATTATATTCCTTGTGCTGTTCCTTTATTCCAGTGACTTATTCATTCCATAACTGGAATTCTGTATCTCCCATGTAGAATGCTCTATTATAATTTGTTTTAGCTGTTAATGGAATGGAGAATCAATCTCCTAAAGAAGCAGCATTAATTTGTCCTTATTTAAGGCGTAGGAAGAAAAGAATGGAATAAAGCTGAGAGTATCATTCTAGCAAAAGTTACTGGTACTGGCTGCAAGTAAGATGTGGTTAAGTAACTTGTTTCTGTATTGATTCTTGAGTATCATGAGTATATACAATGGAGGACTTTGGAAAGAGATGGCTTGAGAGGTGATTAATAAAATGAAAAGTAATAACTCGGAGACTATTTTTCTTTTCTTCTATAAGACTGTGTGTGTGTGTGTGTGTGTGTGTGTGTGTGTGTGTGTGTGTGTGTGTTAGTAATGTGGAGATTTTTTTCTGAATTAGTAATGCAGAGATTTTTAAAAACCATATCCCACCCAGTTGGAAACCAGCACCTGTGTTATTTTTTATTGCACTTATTTATTTATATATGT
Source organism: Suricata suricatta (assembly GCF_006229205.1). Classification (NCBI taxonomy): domain Eukaryota; kingdom Metazoa; phylum Chordata; class Mammalia; order Carnivora; family Herpestidae; genus Suricata; species Suricata suricatta. The sequence continues at coordinate 78,228,764 of NC_043703.1, read as the reverse complement.
TTTCTTCTAGTCTGCGAGCCCCTGTAAGGGCATGGAACACATACTGTTTTCTACATCCCTGGTGTCGAACACAGTAAACATGTAATAAATGTTCATTAGATGAAATACCATAATATTTTGACATTTGCTATGATTTTTCTGAAATCATGTTTCAGTCCTAAGTAAGTTTACATTTATGGTTGACTATGGAATGGATCAATGTGAAAAAATAGCAAAGTTTTACTTTGCAACTTTATAAGAGTGAAAGAAATTTCTTGTTAGTTCACTGAGACCCTACTCAGATGGTAATTATATTTTTGTATAACTTTAACTTTTTAAAGCATACTTTCTTTATTTATCTTTTTGGTTGCTTCATTATTGGTGTATAAAAATGCAACCAATTTTGGTACATTGATTTTGTACCCTGTGACTTTGCTGAATTTATGGATCAGTTCTAGCAGTTTTTTGGTGGAGTCAATTGGGTTTTCCATGTAGAGTATCGTGTCATCTGGAAGAGTGAAAGTTTGGCTTCTTTGCCATTTTGGATGCCTTTTATTTCACTTTGTTGTCTGATTGCTGAGGCTAGGACTTCTGACACTATGTTTAAACAACAGTGGTGAAAGTGGACATCCCTGTCACGTTCCTGATCTCAGGGGGAAAGCTCTCAGTTTTTCCCCACTGAGGATGATATTAGTGGTGGGGCTTTCATTATGGCTTTTATGATGTTTAAGTATGTTTCTTTTATCCCAATTTTCCTGATGGTTTTTATTATTTTATGCTGTATTTTGTCAAATGTTTTTACTGCATCTATTGATCCTACGGTTCTTATCCTTTCTTCTATTAATATCATGTATCATGTTGATTGATTTGCAAATATTGAACCAGCCCTGCAGTCCAGGAATGAATCCCACTTGATCATGGTGAATAATTCTTTTAATATACTGTTGAATTTGATTTGGTGGTATCTTGTTGAGAAATTTTGCATTCATGTTCTTCAGCGATGTTGGACTATAATTCTCCTTTTTTGTGGGGTCTTTATCTGGTTTAGGAATCAAGGTAATTCTGGCTTCATACAATGACTCTGGAAGCTTTCCTTCTGTTTGTACTTTTTAGAATAACTTGAGAAGAATAGGTAGTAACTCTTCATTAAATATCTGTTAGAATTCCCCTGGGAAGCTATCTGGTCCTGGACTGTTGGGAGATTTTTGATAACCATTTCAATTTCTTTGCTGGTTATGGGTCTGTTGAAATTTTCTGTTTCTTCCCATTTGAGTTTTGGCATTTAGTAATTTGTCTGTTTCTTTGAGGTTCTCTAGTTTGTTGGCATATAATTTTTCATAGTATTCTCTAATAATTCTTTGTATTTTGTGGTATTAGTTGTGATCTCTCCTTTCATTTGTGATTTTATCTATTTGGGTCCTCTCTCTTTTTGAGAAGTCAGTCTAAGGGTTTATCAATTTTGTTAATTCTTTCAAAAGACCAGCTCTTAGATTCATTGATCTGTTCTACTGTTTTGTTGGATGTTATATTGTTTATTTCTGCTCTAATCTTTATTTTTTCTCTTCTGCTGCTGACTCTGGGCTGTCTTTCTAGTTCCTTTAGGTGTGAGGTTAGGTTATATATTTGGGACCTTTCTTGACCCTTGATTTGGTGTAGGCAGAACTCGCCTCCACTGTGGGTACCCATAGCCGCTCCCTGAGGCCTTGGGTTGGTGGTTGTGGGGAGAAAAATGGCGACCCCCAGACCCTTCTCTCTCTGTTTTTTTTCTTTCTCCATGTCCCCCCATTCACAATCCAGACCAGGCAAAGCACTTGGACTGGGGTGTATATGGGTGGATTTACTCTGCCTCCTCTTTCTGTATAGTCAGTGTAAGCCCCAGTCCCTTCTCGAGCCAAGCGTTGCAAATCACTCTTTTGGGTCCGATCTCCCTGCGCCGAGGGCATGATCAAGGTAGTCTGTGTTCTGTGTCCCACACTCAGCCTCGTTTCCAGATCTTTGTCCCTGCACTTTAATGATACTGCCTGAAATGTAATCCCGCAAGCTGGGGCACTTTCTAGCTGGGGATCAAGTAGGGGGGTGGTTCCTCCTGTTGCTGACTGAGTCTCTTGCATACCGTCTAGTCAGGGATCGGGGGATTTCTGAGACCAGGGCACCCAGCCCAAAGAAAGCTCCACAGTTAGAGATAGGAGGATCTCTCTCCAAACACCCTGCAGTTACAGATGGGCTGATAGGATCCCTCTCTGTCCTTGGCCACATTTTTTCTTTTTTCCAGGGACAGTTCTACGAGCAGTTTCAGCCAGTCTTTCTCTTCCCCATGTATGTTCCACAGAGGGGGCTCCCTCCCCACTGGGCCTCCGTGTCCAACCCATTTTTATCTTCCCCAGTTCCCAATCATGCACCTATGAGGCTGTCATCTTAGTGGACTCTCTCTTTTCCTCCCAGACTCTTGCAGTTCAGTGTCCTTTGACTTCAGCCCTTCTTTGAGAGATGCAAGCGGAAAGTACGGAACTCCCTATTTCTCTGCCATCTTATGTCCTCCTCCTCTTATCTCTGCAGGTACCTTAAGCATTCCTGCTGACTCCACGGGGCCCTGCTCTGTAACTCTGAGCAAGAATGGAACCTCCTTAAATCTCAATGCTTTATTTGAGTGTGGTGTCTGGAGGAGTGGAGCAGGCTCCTAAGCTACCTGCCTGCTCTGTAATCCTCTCAAGGATGCACTTGACTAGGGGTCCTTGACTGTAGCAGTGGATCATTCCTCTTGCCCAGACAGGGGAGGGTGGCCAGGCAGCAGCAGTACCTGCTCTAAGCCCCAGAGCTCCACTAACCTAGCTCTCATTCCATAGGAAGTGACGCTGAGGGTATGACCTGCAGGCTGAAGAGTCTACACTACCTCACATATTTTTTTGTCTACATACCCTCCTTCTGAGCCCAACCTCCTTCTACAGACACAGTCCAGGATTCCTCATAGGTCAAATCTGCTCCCTCATGTGTCTTAGCCGAAGCCAGGTCAGCAGGGCGGAGAATCGTCGCATGTTCTTTTCCTGAGGGAGGGAGAGAAAACAGGGCAGGAAGGGGGAGCACAGAGAGTAAGGACAGCACACACGGAATCTGATCAAGCCTCTTCTTTTTATTGAGAAAACACCCTATCTTATAAAGGTTTCAAGGCGGGAAAACAAGGCAGCTGACCTAGGTCGGTTGCTAGGAAACAGGTTAAGGGATTAAGACTGGAGTAAAAGAGGAACCAGACTAAAGTGTTTTAGCACAGCGCCTGAGGGGCTGATGCTACCCTGCCTGCAGGCGGTTGATCTTTGATCTTCTGGCTTCTCCTCTGACAGGGAGTGGCGCTCCCCTGCCTATTTGCAACTCCCCACAGGGAGTGACATTTCCGGCTAGTAAATGGCCAAACAGCTGAAATCTTTGCGGCTCCCAACACTCATGAAGAAAGCATGATGCCCAACCCCTATGTCTCATCCACCACTCCCATCCCTCCCCTCCCTCACCAGAGCCCTTCGGATAAAACCCTGACTCTCCCTCCTCAGCCAGATACCCAATACCATGAGGATGCTACTGGAAGTCTCTTGCCCCTTGAGATAAGCCTGAATTGCAATGTATTTTCCTCTTAGGACTGCCTTTGCTGCATCCCAAAGGGTTTGATATGTTTTCATTTTCTTTTTTTTCCATATATTTTTTTATTTCTTTTATAATTTCCTGGTTAACCCATTCATTCTTTAGTGGGATGTTCTTTAACCTCCATGTATATGGAGGCTTTCCAAATTTTTTCTGGTGGTTGATTTCAAGTTTCTTAGCATTGTGATCTGAAAATATACATTGTATGATCTCAATCCTTTTATCTTTTCAAGGGCTGTTTTGTGATCCAGTATATGATCTGTTTTAGAGAATGTTTCATGTGTACTCAAGAGGAATGTGTATTCCACTGCTTTTGGATGAAAACTTCTGAATATATCTGTTAAGTCCTTCTGGTCCAATGTGTCATTCAGAGGCATTGTGTCCTTACTGATTTTCTCCCTAGATAATGTGCCCATTGTTGTAAGTGGAGTATTAAAACCCCTACAATCACAGTATAACTATCTATACATTTATTTATGTTTGTGATTAATTTATATATTTGGATGCTTTCATGTTGGGGGCACAAACACATTTGTTAGCTCTTCTTGATGGATAGATCGCTTAATTATGATATATATGTATAATATTTATATAGTGTATATATATTATATCATAATTAAGCGATCTATCTATATCCATGTTATATATATCTATATATCCATACAATATATATCATATATGGCATATTAATATATTATATATTGTATGTGTTATGTGTTATATATAACATATATTGTATATATAACATATGTAAAATATATGTATAATATATATTTTTGACCAAAAATAAAATCCAAAAATATGAACCTGATTCCAAAGGAAAAAAGATATTATAAAGAAAAAGAGAAGAGATGGAAAGAAAAGAGAAAAAAGAGCAGTAGACTAACATACAAAATCGCAGGAGAGGAGCACTTGGGTGGCTCAGTCAATTAAGCATCTGCCTTGGGCTCCAATCATCATCTCACAGTTTGTGAGTTTGAGCCCCACATCAGGCTCTGTGATAATAGCTTGGAGCCTAGAACCTCTTCAGATTCTGTGTCTCTCTCTCTGCCCCTCTCCTGCTTGTGCTCTGTCTCTCTCTCAAAAATAAATAAACATTAAAAAATTAAAACCTCAGGACAGTTGTCTTTTGGTGCCTGGGACCAGTGGCTGTGCTGGTCTGGAGAAGAGGCCAGCTAGCTGCTTGGGTCAGTCTCACTCCAGTAGATAAGCAGTTGCCAGGCACAGAGGGGTGGGATTTGGTGTAAGTGGTCCCGCCTCCACTGGGGGGCCACTTGTCCTGTTTCTTGAAGTCCCACCATGTTGATGATAGGGAGAAAAATGGTGACATCCCAGTCTCTCCTCCCCAGACTGGAAGTCTCAAACTATGCTGTTCAGGCAGCCCTCACAGTAGTGGCCGGATTGTCCTGCTACACAGTTCTCCCATGCCTCCTAGGTGGTTGACTTGGATTCAAAACTTAATGTCTTGAAGGATCCCACACCATGAGGACCAGGTTCTGGGGTAGGACCACTCTGCCACCTCTTTTGTCCTTGGAGGGGTAATATACCCTCTTCCACAGTACTCAAGGGAGGGGACTCTGCTCCCAGGGCACCCCTGAGATCATTAACATGCAGCTTTTCTCCACCCCAGGAGTGTGCACATGGCACACGGCACACGAACACCTTCTGGAGGAAATCACACGCGTTTCCATTCTTCAGCTCCTAAGGCTGTTTGCAAAGTAGAGATTAGCACTTCCATATTTCTCATTCCCTGGTCCATGGTCTGGCGAGGTTTTTCTCTTGTCCTAACACAAAACCACAGTCCATAGCGTCTCTTTCTCTCCCTTTTGCTTTCTACATAAAGGGATCCCTCCCCTTCATGCCCATGCTGTTTTATGTCCCCCAATGTGCATACATGCACCTCTGTTCCACCAAGCTGTCGCCCTCCTGTTGAGATTTTTCTGTCACTCCGCAGCTCTCCTGTGTGTTCCAAGTGCTGTGACCTCAGTACAGCTGTGTTTGATGGACGAGACAAGTGCTGGCTCCCCGACTTCTACACTATCTTAACTCCTGGAAACCTTTCAACTTTTTTAATGGCACTGACACCTCTGAATCACCCAAGAGCCTTATATCTCATTCATTTTGTCTCCTATAAAGTCTACCTTCCACGGTATCTTCCATATCCATAATTTATCTTTCATTTCTACTTTTAGTATTTTTTTAGTACCTTCTTCACACATCCATACTCTCCCCTGCTGCATGCTTCTTCCTTGTCTATTTAAATAAAATCCAAAATTTTTAGAATTCATGGCTTTTCACATGACTGCTGCAGCTTCTCTGTCCAGACTCCAATAGGTACTTAAACAGAAACCAAAAGAATAGTTAGAGTTAACTCTTTAGGTTGTAAACCTCTTAGCTAGAGTCTGGCAACTGGGTATTGACAGGACCAGTGGACTCTGGCTCACTGAGTGCCAACCCCTGTATTTGTAATTTCAAATGCTCTGTGTGAAACGATTAGAGTCGATCCTTATGGAATCTTTTTGGTTCCATGTGAGTCAGTGGCTTCAACAAATTTGAGTACCTGTGGAAGTCCAGCAGATGACTTCCTGGGTGAGGTAGACAGAGTTTAGCAATGAGTGGTATGAATTGTGGCAGACCAAAGAAGGCCCCTCCAAAGGAGGTGACCCATTTTCAGCTCCAGCCAATTATTGCTGTGTCTTAACAACAAATCCAGTGTTTGCCAGATCTTCCTTTTTATACTCCCAAGAGAAGATAGAGATCTAGACTTATATATGAAATTTTCTGACTTTTTAAAATTTATATAAGTTGAATCTGATTATATGCTTGTTTAGATATATAATATCTAATATGGTTATAAAGTGAAATTTCACTTTCAGAAGTAGATTAATCCATTTTAAGTATACAAATTTTTTCCAAATTACTGTTTTTTAAAAATTCTCCATACCAAGTATACTTAACGTTAGAACCTCCTATCCCTAAATTTCAGTGGAGTGCGGTTTAAAATAATTGTTTATTTTTAAATAGACATCCCTTGATATATTTTCTTCCTGATTTATCTTTAACGTTTAAAACATGAATTGAAAAATGGACTTCTTGGGGCTAATGCAGTCACATGTTTTCAAGAACATGAATACTCACTTTTCAAAGTAATTGAATGTTTAAAAATTATTTAAGTCTATCTTCTCTGTAATGGTAACATGTTTAAACATCATAGTTTCTTCTATAAACTGTCATAGGCTTATGACTAAGTAAACACTTAAGAACTTAATGTTTGTTAGCCAATATGGGGAGATATAAAGATAAAAATAGGCAAAAACTCTAGCATTTTTTTAATAGCTGTCATTTGTGTATAAATAATTGAGACAGCATCTCAGAACTTAAAGACAGTTCAGTGACTGTCAACACCTCTACCAAAAAATATCAAGTAAGGAGAGGTAACTAGGAGACTAAAGCATAATTTATACCGTAAGTTCTTATTTTTAGGGATTTGCTAAGAAGTTGTATTCTTGGTTAAAAAACCTATTTAGCCATGGCTTCCCTCTCTTCAGAACCCACAGTACATGTTATTATATAATACAGCATGAATTATTTTTGTTGGACAGTAAAAATGAAAAAAGAAGGTTAAAACTGTTATATTAATGTGATATTTAAAATAATGTACTTGATATTTTTCAGGATAAAGAATTGTTCTCAGGACTTTAAAAAGACTACTGATCAGCTAACTATTGGTTTGGAACATTCAACATCCACACACAGGACTATTTTGAACTCCTCAACTGTAATGGTGGTATGAAAAAATATTATTTGTGAAGTAAGATGAAACCAAATATTTTTACTTTGTGTCTGGTAGCTTAACTCTTCTCTCTTCTCAAGGTTTCTATAATTATAGATTTTTTTGGAAGCCTAAAGGTAAGCGGTAAACCTACACTATTTACTTAAATCTCTTGTTTTACCTAAATATGCTTCAACAATTCTCATTTCTTCCTAAGGCAGCCCATTCTTCTTTGACCAACTCTGGAGTGTTGTTGACATTTAACCATATGTAGGTTCCCTATGAACCTAGTTATTAAAGCCATATTACATGAAACTTGTATAAAGTTCAAGTTTTAAATTCTAAAGGTGATTTTTCCAATCATTTTAATGGCAGCTAAAACACCTAATAACATTTGCTGTGATGATGATGATGATGATGATGATGATGATGTTATTGTTGGAAGATTGAATCTTACCTGTTACTGTATAATAATGCATTATTCTAGTTTAAGACTAGGAATAGAATAAATTCCAAAATACTATTATTTAAGAGATCTTTAGTGAGCTGGGAAAAGGGAGGAAGCACTTAATTTTGCTGTCTTTTACTTCAAGTTTAAATTTTAACATTGCCAGAGGCACCTGGATGGCTCAATTGGTTTGAGTGTCCAACTTTAGCTCAGTTGTGATCTCACAGTTTGTGGGTTCGAACCCCACTGTTAGGCTCTGTGCTGACATCTCAGAGCCTGGAGCCTGCTTTAGATTCTGTGTCTTCCTCTCTCTGCCTCTCTGTCGTTTGCACTCTGTCTCTCAAAAAATTGAAAAAAAAATGTTTTTTAGGATAGCCAAATTATATTCTTTAAAAACTAAATTTTTACATGTATGTGCAATTATTGCCGTGGTCATTTGTTTCAAAATAGTTTTAAGTTGCAGAATATTCCATTTTTTTCAAAAAGGTCTCTTAAAAATATCTGGCATACCATAATCAAAACTCTAAAATGTTAATGGTTTTGAATTTCTGGACAAGTAGGATTGAAAGTGTTATTTTTATTGTTTTCAGACTTAGGTGGTGATCTGTTGTTTTTATAACCAAAATTGTAGTGTGATGTTTTTGCAACTAATACAGGGTATCTAAGTATCTATTTTTATATTTGTATGTGGTCCCCCTTCCCCTTCTTAGGAAACTAAAACTGCAGAAGAAATTGATAAAGCGTTGAAGATAGCAGGCTATAATTTTGAACAATTAAATGTTGCTCTAAAAGTAAGCATTTTGAATAATTAAAGTCTATTGTGGATTAAAGCATGTTCTTTAAATGTGTTCTTTTGGATGTGTTATCACTGAAGTTAGAGCTTAGCACTGAGTTATTGAACATGATAATCTAATAGTAGAGAAACACAAAAGAATGGAAAATGTCCATGGCCTGCTGAGATTGGCCTCTCAGCACTGTTGTGTTATCTGCCTGCTGAGATCAGAGCACTGTTAAGGAACCATGATTCCTTCCTGCTATGAGCTAATTTTGTCTCAAAAGTATTACAGATCATCTTTCTAACACTGCTTATTATTCGACTGTATACTCTAATTGAGTCTTACACTTTCCTTCCTTACTCTCTTCCCAAAAAGAGAGACTCATTTGGTGACAAAAGCAAGCTCCTGAGCACCTACTAACAAGAAATTTACGACCAAAGCAATCAAAAGAGTATAGCTGATGTGGGAGTTAAGACCTCAACATGTGAATTTGGGAGGAGGGCAGACAAAATTCAACCCCCAACAGAATGTGCTCTGAATCCCCCTCCAGACTCCTGTCCTTTTCACATGCAAAATACATTCACCCCATCCCTCCAGCATCAAGTCTAAATCCAGAATCCCATCTAAATATCTTCTAAATCAGGTATGGCTGGGGTTCGGGGCATGATTGATTTTGTCCAACATTGGTTGGACAGTTATGGGATAGACATTCCTATTCTAAAAGGGAGAAATTGGAAGGGGAAAAGGGGTCACACATCTTAAACAACAATTCTTTGTCAAAGAAAATGCAAAGATCTGGAATAGTTAACATTTGAATTCAAGTATGTTTTTTAAATATTCTATATTAAGGTTATTTCATTTAAGAAATCCTACCAGAGATAAATTCAGCTATCCAGAATGGCTCTTTCTGTAATGATAAAAAGGAATAAGAAATTTAGAAAACTTGGTGGATTTTCCTATAAATTTTTGCCAGTTTCTTCTTAGTACACAGTATCAACAAATACATGATCTTGATAAGTAACAGGATTTAAAGTTGGAACCTTGTAACTTATTCCATTTTTATCACCTAATTTCCTTTGTGTTGTTATTTTGAAAATTCCAGTAAGTACCTTTTACTTTTAAAATTATTTGAACAGTACAATTTCTATAAAAATAAAAATAACAAATTAAGTCTTATGTTCTTTCCAGATGCTTGAACATATACACAACCAAACAAAAGCGGAAACAGTCAGTCTTCTAGAAGTTCTGGAGAAACAGTTTGATCAACTTTTTACCTCTCTTGATTCCAGGTAATATAGATTCCGGGTGCGTGGGAAGCTCAAGCATCCAACTCTTGATTTCAGCTCAGGTCATGATCTCAGTTTCTAGATTTGAGCCCTGCATTAGGCTCTGTGCTGACAGTGTGGGGCCTGCTTGGGATTCCCTCTCTGCCCCTACCTTGCATGCACTAGGTCACTGTCTCTCTCAAAACAAATAAATAAAATGTAAAGTATAGAGACTCAGTGAAACTGAAGTTTTAAACATTAGCTTGTCACTTTATTTCTTTGTATAAATTGAAGTAATGGGTAACTTTTGAATGAGTTTGGAAGGTAATGGGTGATTCTTACAGGCTAGTGTCTACTACTTAAAAACAACAATTTGTACATTTTAAAAATTTTTGGTGGGGCCCCTGGGTGGCTCAGTTGGTGAAGCATCTGACCTCGGCTCAGGTCATGATCTCACAGTCCATGGGTTTGAGCCCTGTGTCCAGCTCTGTGCTGACAGCTCAGAGCCTGGAGCCTGCTTCAAATTCTGTGTCTCCCTCTCTCTCTGCCCCTCCCCTGCTCACACTCTGTCTTTCTCAAAAATAATGACATAAAAAAGTTTAAAAAAAATTTTTTTTGGCTATTTGCCATCTGGTCCTAAAGCTAACTTAGATAAGCTTCTTTCTTTCTTTTTTTTTTTTTTAATGATTTTTCTTTATTTTTGAGAGACAGAGAAAGACAGTGTGAACAGGGGAGGGTCAGAGAGAGAGGGAGACACAGAATCGGAAGCAGGCTCCAGGCTCTGAGCTAGCTGTCAGCACAGAGCCCGATGCGGGGCTCGAACCCATGAACTGCGAGATCATGATGTGAGCCGAAGCTGGAAGCCGGACGCTTAACCAACTGAGCCACCCAGGCGCCCCGATAAGCTTCTTTCTTAAAGCAGCACAGAAAATTTATTTTAAAAATCTGAATTCATGTTGTAGAATTTTCCTTACTTGGAAAATGCAAACATGCTTTTTCTTATACATCAGTCTATCATTTTTTGTTGTTTATTTGCATCAGAGCACGTAACTCTAATATTTTCTAACACTCATTTCTAAACATACCACACAGTTATATATCCATCACTTTAAAAACTCTCTGATACACATGATCTTTAATTTTTCTCTTCCAAGACTTTATTTAAATTCAAGTTAGTTCATGCTCGCTTCAGCAGCACATATACTAAATTCAAGTTAGTTAACATATAGTTTTGGTTTCAGAAATAGAATTTAGTGATTAATCATTTGCATATGACACCCAGTTCTCATCCCAGATGCCCTCCTTAATGCCCATCACCCATTTAACCCATCCTTCCTACCTCTAACAACCTTCAGTGCTTTATAGTTGTCTTGTTTGCCTGTCTGTTTTTATCTTAGTTTTCCTTCCCTGCCCCTATGTTCATCTATTTTGTTTCTTAAATTCCACATGTGAGTGAAATCATATGGGATTTGCCTTTCTCTGACTTACTTTGCTTAGCATTAATACACTCTTGATCCTTCCATGTTGTTGCAAATGGCAAGATTTCATTCTTTTTGATGGCTAATATTTCATTTTGTGTGTGTGTGTGTGTGTGTGTGTGTGTATGTATATATGTATATATATGTTTTGTACATACACATTACATTTACTTTATCCATTCATCAGTTGATGGACATTTGGGCTCTTTCCATAATTTCGCTATTGTTGATAGTGCTGCTGTAAATATTGGGGTGCATGTGCCCCTTCACATTGGAAAGTTAAAGATAGAACTACACTGTGGTCTAGCAATTGCACTACTGGTATTTATCCAAAACATACAAAAATACTGATCTTATTAAAGATTATTAAATTTTTAATCACATTTTTCTTTTTTCAAATTTTTTAAAATGTTCATTTATTTATTTTGAGAGACAGAGCATGAGCAGGGGAGGCACAGGACAGAGAGAGAGGAGGAGAGAGAGAATCCCAAGCAGGACCTGAGGCTTGATTCCACAAATAGAGATCACGACCTGAGCCAAGATCATGACCTGAGCCAAAATCAAAAGTCAGAGCCCCTCCAGTTTTTAATCACATTTTTTCAATTCAAGAAATAGAATCATAAAAGTTTCAACATGCCAAAAGTAATATATTTAGTAAACATTACTTGTCCATTTGACACTTTGTTCCTTTTTTTTTTTTTTTTAATGCCATTAAGATGCCTCAGACATAGGCTCCAATATACTATGAATGAATTAGGTTGATATTCTTTAGTTTTCCATATTGGTACTATCTCACATGTGGTCTTTATTTATAACATTTAAATTACAAGTCATGTGCATGCATTTTAAACTGTTTTATAGTGTAAAATATACATAACAAAGATTGCCTTTTAGTCATTTTTAAGTGTCCAATTTAGTGGCATATAATAATTTTATGTTTAACTTTTTGAGGAAACACCAAAGTTTTCCACTATCACTATACATTTTATATTTCCACCAGTGGTACATGAGGTTCCAATATCCTCACCAACAGTGTTGTTTCTGGGGGTTTTTTCAATGGGTATGAAACACTAATCCTGTGATTTTCATTTGCATTTGCCTCATGACTTGTTGGTTATGTTGAGTATTTTTTCATGTGCCTATTTATTCCTCATTTATATATCTTCCTTGAAGAAAAGTCTATTCAAGTCCTTTTTTTGAATTTGATTATTAATTTGTTGTTGGGTTGTAGGGGTTCTTTATACATTAATGATATTAATCCCGTATCAGATCTGTCATTTTCAGAGATTTTTCCCCGTTCTGTGGGTTGCCTTTTCACTCTCTTTGCGTTTTCACAAAAGTTACTGATAAATTTCTACTTATTTTTTTCTTTTGTTGCCTGTGCTTTTGGTGTCCTATCTATCATTGCTGAATCTAACATTATGAAGCTTTTGCCCTGTGTTTTCTTTTACAAATTTTATAGTTTTAGCTATTACATCTAGTCTTTGATAGTGAATTTTTATATATGGTATGAAAGAAGGGTCCAATATCATTTGTTTCCAACATGGATGTCCAGTTTCCTCAGCACCATTTGTTGAAAAGATGGTCTTTTCTCCGCTGAATGGTCTTAGCGTGCTTGTCAATACTCAGTTAACCATAATATATGTGAAGGTTTATTTCTGGGATCTCTGTTCCATCAGTCTGTCTGTTCTTATGCCAGCAGCACACTGTTTTGATTACCATAGCTTTGTAGCAAGTTTCGAAATCAGGATGTGTGAGCTCTTCAACTTTGTTCTTTTCAAGATTGTTTTGGCAATTTGGGGTCCCTTGAGATTCCATATGACTTTTAGGATGTGTTTTTCTTTTCTGCCTGAAACATCACTGAGATTTTGATAGAGATTGCATTGCATTGTAGATTGCTTTGGGTCATATTGTTAACAATATTAGGTCTTCCAATTCATGAATGTGGAATGTCTTTCCTCTTATTGTCTTCTTTCATTTCTTTCAGTAATCTGGCATAGCGTATAAGTATACAGATCTGTTCCCACCTTGTTTGTTTATTCCTAGGTATATTCTTTTGTGTTTTGTTTTAAAGGGATTGTTTTCTTAATTTCCTTTTCAAAATGTTAGTGTATAGAAATGTATCTAGTTTTTGTGTGTTGATTTTGTAGCCTATGTCTTTGCTAAATTCATTTATCAGCCCTGCTAGTGTATTTATGGCCTCTTTAGGGTTTTGTACATACAAAATCATGTCATGTGCAAAAATAGATAATTTTACTTCTTTTCAATTTGGATGTTTTTATTTCTTTTTCTTGCCTAACTACTTTGGCTAGAACTGAACAATAATATGTTAAATAGTGTTGGCAAAAACCCACATCCTCATCTTGTTTCTGATCTTAGTGAAGAACTGACAGCTTTTCCTCTAACTGGGTTTTTTGTATATAGCCTTTATGTTGATGTAGTTTCCCTCAATGAGTGTTTTTATAATAAATGGGTGTTGAAATATGTCATTCTTTTTCTGCATCGATTGAGGGGATCATGTAGGGATTTTCACATCTTTCTGCTGTGGTATTAATGTTAATTGATTTTCATGTGTTGAATCATCTGTGCAATCTAAGAATAAATCCCACTTGGTCATGATGTATTCTTCCTTTAGTATACTGCTGAATTCAATTTGTGAATATTTTGTTGAGGCTTTTGTATTAATAGTCATAAAAAATATTTGTAGTTTTCTTGTAGTGTCTCCATATGACTTTTGTGATGATGGGCTCTTAGAATGAGTTAGGAAGTGTTCTCACCCCTTCAATTTTTTTGAAGGGTTTGAGCAGGACTATTGTTAATTCTCCATTAAATTTTTTTGTAGAATTCACCAGTGAAGCCACTTGTCCCAGGGCTTTCCTTTGTTGGGAAGTTTTTGATTACTGATTCAGTCTCCTTAACCTGTGGTTGATCTGTTCAGATTTTCTATTTCTTCCTTATTCGGTTTTGGTAGGTAGTGTGTTTCTAAGAATTTGTCCATTTCATCTAGGTTCTCCAATTTATTGGCATACAGTTGCCTGTAGTACTCTCTTCTAATCCTTTTCATTTCTGTAAAATTGGTCCTCATGTGCCCACTTTCTTTCTGATTTTAGTAAGTTGATTCTTCTCTTTTTCTTGAAAGAACCAACTTCTCTAGAAGTCAACGACAAGAAAAAAATTGGAAAGACCACAAATACATAGAGGTTAAACAACATGCTACTAAACAATGAATGAGTCAGCCAAGAAATCAAAGAAGAAATTTTAAAAATATGGAAACAAATGAAAATTAAAACACAGTGGTCTTAAACTAATAGGATACAGCAACAACAGCCCTAAAAGGAGAGTATAGGGGCGCCTGGGTGGCTCAGTTGGTTAAGCGTCTGGCTTCAGCTCAGGTCATGATCTCACAGTTCATGGGTTCGAGCCCCGTGTCAGGCTCTATGCTGACAGCTAGCTCAGAGCCTGGAGCCTGCTTTGGATTCTGTCCCCCTTTCTCTCTGACCCTCCCCTGCTCGCGCTGTCTCTCTGCTCTCAAAAATAAATAAAACACATAAAAAAAATTTTTAAAGGAAAGTGTATAGCAATACAGCCCTACATCAACAAGCAAGAAAAATCTCAAACAACCTTACACTTAAAGGAGCTAGAAAAAGAAACAAATGAGGCCTAAAGGTAGCAGAAGGAAGGAAATAATATACATTAGAGCAGGAATAAATGATACAGAAACTAAAAAAAAAAATTGCACAGATCACAGAAACCAGGAGCTGGTTCTTTCGAAGAACCAACTATTGTTTTCATTGATTTTTTTTTCTCTCTTTTTCTTGTCTATTTCCTTATCACCACTCTACTCTTTATTATTCCTTTCTTCCACTAGTGTTGGGTTTAAAATGTCCTTTTCTAGTTCTTAAGGCATACAATTAGGTTGTTGGTTTGCCATCTCTTTTTATAATGTGTTTACAACTGTGTATTTCCATTTAACACTGCTTTCCCATAGTCTTGTAAATTTTGATTTTTTTTTTTTTACTTTTTCATTTATCTCACGATACTTTCCTGGTGTCTTTTCATTTGACCCCTTTGTGTTTAGGAGGAGTATGTTATTTAATTTCCACATGTTTGTGAACTTTCCAGTTTCCTTCTGTTACTGTTTTCTAATTTCATTCCATTATGTCCAGAAAAGATACTTTTTAATCTTTCAGTCTTTTCAAATTTAGATTTTAAAAGACTTGGGTTTTGACTTAACATATGATTTAACCTGGAGAATGCTCTATATATGCTTGAAGGAAATGTGTATTCTCTGTTTTTAGGTGGATTTTCCCTTTTTATTAGGTCCACTTAATCTGTGATGTTAATTATTCTGTTTTTTTATTGATATTCTATATGGTTTTTCTGTTATTGGAAGTAGGAAGTCTCCACCTATTATTTTAGTGCTTTATCTCCCTTTAATTCTGTCAGTGTTTGTGTTGTATATTTCAGAGCTTTTTTATTTGGGTGCATATATGTTATAATTGTTAAATACTCTTGGTGTTTTTTCAATATATAATGTTCTTTTTCTCATGTAACAGTTTTTGACTTCATGTCTATTTTGTCTAATATTAGCAACTCTAGCTCTCTTTTAGTTACTATTTGCACAGAATATCCTTTTTCCATCTTTTCATCTTCATCCTGTATATATCATTAGTGAGTCTTTTGTATACCTAAATATGCATTATCATTGTTTGAACTCTCGTCTTCTATTCTGTTTTTAAATTCTATAGTTTAATCCATTTTCACTAAAAGTAATTACCAATAAAGGACTTAATTTTACTGTGCTATTTATTTTCAGCATGTCTTAAGAGTTTTTTGGTCATTTTTTTTGTATTTCTACCTTTTCTGTGTATTTTTTTTTGTAGTGACACTTTTTGATTTCCAATTAGCATCTTTGTGGTTACCATGAGGATTGTATACAACATCTTAAAGTTCTATAACAGTCTAATTTGAATTGATACAAGCTTAATTGAATTGCATGTAAAAACTCTTTCCCCTCTGTTGTCACAATTACATCTTCATATATCATGTATCCATTAATGTAGATTTATAGTCATGTTATGTATCTGTCCTTTAAATCCTGTAGAAAATAAAAAGTGGAGTTATTACCCAAAATTATGGCAATACTAGATTTTATATTTGCCCATGTACTTACCTTTACTAAGTACAAGTTACTGTTTCTCCTCCTTTCATTTTAACATGAAGGATTTTGTGTGGCATTTCTTGTAGGTTACTTCTCATCTTTTGTTTATCTGAGAATGTTTTAACTTCTCTTATGTTTTGAAGGACAGTTTTGGTAGGTACAGAAGTCCCAGTTGGCAGGTTTTTTCCTTTCAACATTGTAAATATATCCTCCCATTGCCTTCTGGCTTCCAAACTTGCTGCTGAGACATTGGCTGATAATCTTACTGAGGATTACTCATATGTGACCAATTACATTACATTAACTGTCTTTAAACAGTTTGATTTTATTGTATTTCAGTGTGGGGGTTCCTAAGTTTATTCTACTCAATATTTCTTTGAGTTCTTGGATTTATAAGTTTATGTATTATCTAATTTTGGAAGTTTTTAGCTATTATGTCTTCAAATAATTCCTCTGCATCTTTCTCTCTCCTGTTTTTGGAACTCCAATAAGCTTTTCTTGAGAGTACCTCTCAAGCTCCTTAGGGTTCTGGTCCTTTCTCTTTATTATTTTTTCTTTCTATTCCTTAGACTCTGTAATTTCAGTTGTCCTTCAGGTTTGCTCATTCTTTTTTATTCTTGGTCAGATCTGTAATTGAACCCCTCAAGTGAATTTTTCATTTTAGTTATTGTACTTTTGAGCACCAGAATTTGTTTCTTTTTTGTAATTCTTATCTCTTTGTTGATAACCATATTTTGGTCTTTCATTGTTTTCCTGATTTCCTCCATGTTCTTTGTACATGTTTTCCTTTAGCTCTTTGAGCATATTAAAAATGTTGTCTTAAAGTCTTTAATATGTTCTATGTCTCTGCTTCAGGGATGGTTTCTGTCTGTCACTCTGTTTTCTTCCTTTGAATGGGGCCATGTTTTCCCATGTCTTTGTATGCCCTTGGTGTTTTGTTGAAAATTAGGCATTTGAAACATAGCCACCTCTCCTAGTCATTGCAAACTGGCTTTCTGCAGGGACAGTTTTTTACTGAGTGAGCATGCTCTGAGCCTTATAATGAGCCTCAGGTGAGGGCTAAAGGTGTTCTCAGGTCTTCTTTCAGCATATGAATTGCCTGGGGCCTGAGTTTGGTTTTTTGATTCCCTTACTTTATGTGTACAGCTACTTTTAAATGTATTCATTTCTGAAAGAGCCTCACCAGGGTTTTCAAGTTGTGATGATATATATGTCTTTACCTGTAATCTCTTGCCCAGGCATCTACAGCTCTTAGTCTTCCTAAAGCCTTCCCAAGAACTATCTGCTTTTTCTCACTACCTGAGCTTTAAGGTAGGTGAAACAGACTAGTTCTTCAGGCATATCATAGACCAGTTAGAACATTGCAAGACAAATTCTGCCAATGCTTCCTATGGTTTGACAGAAGAAATTGGGAGCTGTCCTGCTACCTCTAGACCAAGATAGCACCATGCCCAGGAGGGGCTGGGGAAGAACAAGTAAAAGCACCATGAAATTTCCTATTGTTTTTAATGTGGCTTTTTCTTGATTAGACATTTGCTTGGTTGCTGTATTTATCTTACAGTTTCTATGAGATTATTTTAGCCAATTTTTGCTTTGTTTTTTTACATCTCCCCTGGATAACAAGGGCTTAGACTTTCCTAGTCTGCCATTTTGATGACATTAATCCATAGGCACGAATTTTTAGAAACTACCCTAAAACTTACCAAATTAACCATTTTCTCCCCTAAATAAATTACTTTCAGATTATTTATACAATTATAAAAGTTTTTGGAATACCTCTTCACCTTCAGATCCAGTGCCACATTCTGGTTACTCTCCAGTATGGCAAACACTTTTTTGGAGGCCAGATTTTATTTTGAGGAAATAATGAAGTTATTTGTTTGATTATAAAATGAATAAGTTACACCCTACAATTTTTGGTACAAAAATTAATTGCCATTATAAAGTAATTCCATCATAGGCACAGAAAAGATTTGGAGTGATGAGATACAAGTAATGAAGGAATGGCTAGTAGCCTTTTTAAGTGATTACTTTGAAGATTATAGTTGATTAATACCTAAGTTCTGGTTTGGTGAAGTCCTATTTTAAAATCTCATTTTAGGGATGCTTGGGTGGCTCAGTTGGTTAAGCACCTGACTTTGGCTCAGGTGGGTTCGAGCCCCATGTCAGGCTCTGTGCTGACAGCTCAGAGCCTTGAGCCTGCTTTGTATTCTGTGTCTTCTTCACTCTACCCTTCTCCCACTCATATTCTGTTTCTCTCTTTCAAAAATAAACATTAAAAAATAAAAAATAAAATCTTATATTTGTGTTATGTGTGTGTTCATGGAAATTTTAAAATATGAATGAACATTTTTTTGAGAAATGAATACAAATATGTCTTTGAAATGGCACAAGTGATTACAAGATAGGATTTTTCTCTTAGGTAAAATCATCTCAGGTCTTTCTTCTGTAATTCTTTGACATGATAATTATACCCTTCTACTTTTTTTCTAGTTATCCATACATTGTTTCCAATTGTAATACATTTCAGTTGAATTGAATACCTCATTTAACCATGTTCATAGATTAGTGAAAATACCATTTTGTTACTACTCAATTTCTGTAAACTTACTTTCATATGCATGTTTGTAAAATTCTGTAAAATAATTTTGGGATCTTATATGAAGGAAAAAGAACCTGTGTGAAGAAGTAGTAAGAAATACCGATGATTATCTGTCAAATGTAATAATGACTAAAAGCCACATTGAAGAGAAAAAAAACAATTTGTCTGCAGCTATGAAGATAGCAAGAGAGTTAAAATCAGCACCTTCTTTAAGGACTTATTGTGACCTGAATCAGGTAATTTTAATAGATCATAATATAAATTATTTCTGAAGTGTATTTTGCATGATTTGAAATAGGATATTTAAGACTTAAGAATATATTTTCAGATTACCCTAATTTACTTGGCCTCAATTTAGAATTCTTAGTTGTTTGAATTCTAAAACAAACATTAATACATTTGTTTAGCTTTTTGTTATTTACCAGTTAGGGAAATGGTGCAGTAAGGTCTTTATAACACACAATCTGAGAGCGAGTAGGGTGACACTGAGTTGAAAGTTGATATTCCTAAGACATTTGAATAAAAAAAAATCAAGACTTCTAAGGGCAGCAGCAAACTTAATGGGACTCACTTTTCTTTTCATAAACACTTTAGATATGTCTATCAGCTCTTAAAAAATTAATTCAAGGGGCACCTGGGGCCCAGGCAGTTGAGTGTCTGACTCTTGATTTGGGTTCCGGCCCTGATCCCACGGTCACAGGCTCAAGTCCTGCATTGGGCTCTGCACTGAGCATGAAGTCTACTTAAGAGTCTCTTTATCTTTAAAAAAAAAAAGTCTCTTTATGTCTCTCCTTCTCTCTCTCTCTGCCCACCCTTCTCCCCCACTCACGCTCCGCTTGCTTTCTCTATATATAAAATAAAATTTAACCTAAGGTCTCATTCAGGGTTTTTTCCCCTTTCTTCCTGCCTCTCCAAAAGTGCAGGTTGAGAGACCAAGTGCTTCCACTATGTCCTATCATCTTAATCAGATGCCTGAGGAGCACAGTTGGGCAAAAATAAAAACATGTTTCTGATGAGATTGTTTGACAAGACAGGGTTAACCATTGTTCCTTTTTGTTGAGTTCTACCTTGCTCTCTTTGGGTATAGATCCTACTCTATTGTCTTTGAATCCTCATGGCTTCATTTTTCACAGATAACCAGGTGTTTGGGCAGAACTGAGGTATAAAATAGAAGCCATTGGTTTGTCTGCCTTCAGAGTCTGTAAGTGAAGGGAGAAGAGTTTGCCACCATCTTATTTGATCAGGCTTCTTGTGTTACATGTGAGGCATTAGGAGGTATAAAAAAGTGATAAAATTTGGTCTTCTCCCTAGTTAGATTCATTAAGAAGATGAGGCAAAAAAGACATTCAAGGATAGCAATGCAGATGCGGAGTGAATCTGATAAGAGTTTTCTGGGATTACATAGCTGTCTTCCATTTGTTAACTACTGTTTTTTGTTGTTACCTGTTAATATATATCTCTAAAATAATTTAAATTTCTTTATGGAAAAAATTCATAAACACTACTTGCATCCCTCCCATTGGGTGCCTAAAGTCAAACATTGAACACATTAATTAGTGAAATGCTTCTAAAAGGATATAGTTTTTCTTCTAAAATCTTACTTTGTTTTAACAATAATTATTTTTTTTTAATTTCACATCTGAGTAACACTTCTCTTCTGATTCTAGATTATCCATACTTTGAAATTAACATTTGAGAGTGAATTGTTACAAGTTAGTGCTCTGAAACTAAGGAACCCTCCCAGGTAAGAAGTTATAACTCAGGAGAATATAACAATTAAGTATAAAATATATTAGAGCCTAGATTTATTAAATAGCAAGCTATTATAATTTGAAATTTGGGTCACAGATGTTTCCCAAATTAACAACCATTAAAGTAGAATAACTTATGATACATTAGAAAAAAATTGCTGTCTTTTAGGGTTTTTAATGTCAGCAACTGACTTTTAAGGAAAGTAATGAATTTGTATTGGAGCATTTAAAAATGTTCTGTATTTTAGAGTTTAATGTCAGGAACTGACTTTTATAGAAAGTAATAGCAAAAGTATAGGAAGCTATAGTTTACTTTTATGGAAAGTAATAGTTCAGTTCAACTGACTTTTAGAGAAAGTAAAAAAATTGGATTTGAACATTTATTTATATGCTAGTATTTTATTTTAGGTTGAATATGAATTGTAGTGAGATCATCTGCATGTTCAACAATATGGGAAAGATTGAATTTGAGAGCTTAACAGAGTAAGTATAAGAATGGCACATGCTGTTAATATCTGACAGAGTGTAAGAGAAAAATTACCTAGTAGGAAAATTGATGTATGTATGATTCAGAAACTATAAAATGATAGAAAGGGCAATGGTTTCTATCTATTAAATTCTGTGTAAGATATTTAAGAATGAAATGACTTGGAATCGGTCAGTATTAAATGATATAAATGTGAAAGTTATCTTTGAGATTCATTGATGCAGACTTCATTGAACACTGATTTTGTTGTAAGCACTAACGTGCTAAACATTGAGATATATGTCAGAGAAGTTACCATAAGTAGAGGATGACACATGTAAACAGTAAAGTGAATAATTGCTATGATAGTAATATATGCATGATTTAGTGGAGACGCAAAGGAAGGGAATGGTCCTTTTGGTGGTAATCGATTTGAGAAAAGGAAAATTTTATTTTATCTATGAAAAATGATTAATAATTGGAAAGGTAGCCATAAAAGGAGGTAGGCATCATAACAGAAAGATATGGGCAGTGGGATAACATGCTCCATTCTGGGAACTGCATATATAATGTCACTTGGTAGAGGATACATATAAGCTAAATCCTAAAGACTGTATGCTATGCAGCAGCGTTTGAATTTTTTTTCTAGATCCATATTGTCCAATATGGTAGCCATTAACCACATGTACCCATTTAAATTTAAGCATAAATTAATTAAAACAAAATGAAAAAGAAAAAATTGTGGAGGAGTGCCTAGCTGGCTCAGTCAGTAGAGCATGTGACTCTTCATCTGGGGGTCATGAGTTTGAGCCTCACGTTGATCGTAGAGATTACTTAAGGGGAAAAAAAGGAACAATTGGATTCCTCAGTTGTACTAGCCACATTTCATTTACTTAGTAGTAGCCACTTGTGGTTGGTAGCTACCACATTGGACAGTGTCCCACACTTGCATTATTGTAGAACGTTCTATTGGACAGCACAGCTGTAGACAATATAAAACTACTAAAAGATTTTCAACATGAAAATAAAATAACTAGGTTACATTTTAAAAAGATAACTCTGGTGACCATTTGGAGGATTATTTGGAAGGGTATGAGGGTACAGGCTGAAGGATAAGTGAGGCCATTTTATCAGTAGTCTTAGCAAATGATGAGAAACCAAACATAGGTAGTAGCACTAGAGAGCAATAGTTATGACAAATGCTAAATAGCGAAAATTGATAAAACTTATTGTTCGAGTGTAATGAATGAGGGAAAGGGAAGCATCCTCAATGATTTATAAATCTGGCTTTGGTGATTAAGTTGATGGGTTGGTATTCACCAAGATTGAGAATACAAGAAGAAAATCAGGGAGTTGGGGGATAGTGGACATGTTGACTTAGTGTTGTTTCAAGATGTATGGGGAAGAATGTCCAGAGAGCAGTTAGCTACATGTGCTAAAACAAGAAAAGGTCTTGGACTTGATACTAAGTTTAGGATTAGTCAGAATATAGATGGTTTAGAAACCCCCCAAAACAAAATAAGTTAATTCACTTGTAAGTGGTATGTGTCCAGGGGAAATCATCCCCCAGGAAGCATCATATTCATTACCTTCAGGAGTTTAGCCCATAATCTTAAAAGGTCAGGAACAGACATGAGCAGATCTGCTTTAAGCCAGGTAAACTCCTATAAGCCAAGTTCACAAAACTAAATGCTAGTTTGGTCAGAATGCCAGTTTATTAACTCAATGGACAAATACAGTTGTCACGGGGACTAGAATAATTGTGTTGGAGTTCTTTTCCAGTATCCAGACAGGCCTAAGAAGCCAAATTATCAAAAATTGCTTTGTTTGCAGTCTTCTTAGGAATAAAGGGGAAAAGATGAGTCAAGTAGCTTAATAGCATTAGGCCTAAATAGCACATTTCTTACCACAGAGGAAAGACAATGCGAGAGGTCTGAAGTGCCAGTCCTTGGACTCAAGTTATTGTCCCTCAGATGTAGAGCCCTGCACCATTACTTGTCTTTATGAGATTACTTTCGTGCTTCCATGGATAATAATCACCAATCTTTCCAGTGCATATATTCTTTTAGATGTTTTTATAACTTGAATATTGTCACTATCGAACATTTTTAATATCAAAAGCTATTCTGTCTCTTTAAGAATCTGCATCTATCTTGTTTTGATTTTAAATTTAATTCAGAGTAGTCTTACATTTTTTTTCCTAGTTTTAAGGGTAAGGATCGCTGTAATCTGCTTGTTATTACAGGTGATAATTAAACAGTGGGTTTGTCCAGTAAGAGTAGGTATTATTTTATGTTTGTTTATTTTTGAGAGAGATACACACACAGAGTGTGAAAGGAGGGACAGAGAGAGAGGGAGACACAGAATCTGAAGCAGCCTCCAGGCTCTCAGCTATCAGCACAGAGCCCGATGCAGGGCTTGGACTTGTGAACCTCGAGATCATGACCTGAGCTGAAGTTGGAGCTTAACCGACTAGCCACCCACGGGCCCCAAGAGTAGGTATTGACATAAGTCAAGGGCAGTACCTTGGAAAAATATCAAATTTTAATAAGGAAAAAAGGTAACCTGCAGAAAGAACAAAATTGAAAAGGAATGGGCAGAGGTTGAAATACAAATGGGAACAAGTGGTGTTCTAGAAGTCAAAGGAGGAGTTTAAGACTGGAGTTGATGGACAGTGTTAAATATCCCACGTCAAATGAGAGTTATAAAAAGCAATGTGTAATTTGCAAAGTTGTGTCCATATACATATCCTCAGATATATATGTCTTTTGAATTCAACATGTATTCAAACCATACCTTTTGTTGGAAGAGACATATGTCATTGCTGACTCCAGTTGGCTTTGTTGGTTCTTATTTCTAAAATGCTTTTTATTTCTTTTATTAAAATAATTTCTTAAGTTTATTTATTTTGAGAGACAGAGAGTGGAGGAGGGATAGAGAGAGAGACTCTCAGGCGGCTCTGTGCTGTCAGCACAGAGCTGGATGTAGGGTTCAAACTCACAAACCGTGAAATTATGACCTGAGCTGAAACCAAGAGTCTGATGCTTACCTGACTGAGCCACCCAGGTGCCCCTAAAATGCTTTTTAAATGATGATCTGTGATGAAACTAAATTCATAATGGGTTAAAGACAAACTTTTTGAGACTCCATCTCATTTCTTTGATAGAATTTCTGTACTTAATAGATTTGGTACTTAAATCTGTGTGGAATGTGAAGAAGACAGAAAAACATGGAGTAAAGCATATAAAAACAATTAGCTGTAGGTTAGTGGGTACCAAATAATACCACCCATAGGATTCAGACTAAAGGTGGTTTTTAGGCTAGGTGGAGATTTTCTAATGATCTGCTCAGGGTTGTACCCTTCACTGTTTCCTATACTTTATTTTTAAGCTAGTGAATTAGAAGAAATAATCATAATTTAAAATCAAACAACTAAGCCAAATCAAAATGATTTTTTTAACCTATATTCACTGGACTAGAAGATTGTGACCTGACTGTATTAAGTTTTTCCTTCAGCTTCTCATTGATTTTACCTCTTGTTGACCTTTTAAAACCCTTAGGTTTGCTTAGGGCTGGGAAAGGGCAAAAGTTTCCTTCTGGGTAATAGGAATGTTCTAAAATTAGATTGTGCTGATTGTTGCATAACTGTAAATTTAGTTAAAATTATTTCATGTTATGTAAATTATACATCAATAAGGCTATTTAAAAATATTTCTGAGGCACCTATACAGCTTTACCTCTTTATATGTACCACAGTATTTTTTTAAGTTTGTTTATTTTGTGAGAGAGAGCATGAGCAGGGGAGGGAAAGAGCAAGACTCCCAAGCAGGCTCCACACAGCCAACATAGGGCCTAATGTAGGGCTCAAACTCATGAACCATAAGATCATGACCTGAGCCAAAACCAAGAGTCAGACGCTCAGCTGACTGAGCCACACAGACACCCCTATACATGTCACCTTATTAACTGTCATGTAGACAGGAAATGGCTTGAATGTAGATATAAAAAATTTATGAAACAGTTTAAAGTAGCCATATACCTATCTTTTTTCTCCAAACTTTTATTTAAATTCCAGTTAACAACACAGTGTAAAATTAGTTTCTGGTGTAGAATTTAGTGATCCATCACTTACATACAACCTCAGTACTCATCACAAGTGTCCTTAATACCTATGTATTTTTTAAACAGATGTAATCCCCAAGAAAATGAAATGGAACAGAATGTTCAAAAGCGATATAATCATAAAAAGGAATTTTCTTGTCCTGATACATACCCATCACAAGGAAAGAAAAAGATTGACATGTCTTTTCTAACTAATGAAGCCCCACCATGTTCTTTGCAATGGGAAACGAGTGATATGCATTTAGAAGCAGACTTCCAGTCACAGAAAGAGGTTGCAACACCTTCTCCTAAAACCATTACTGTTCTGCCTCAGATGGGATCTAGCCCTGATGTGATCATTGAAGAAATTATTGAAGAAAACCTGGAAAGTGAGTGAAAATACAAAAAGCAAGGAAACAATGTATCATGTCTGTAATTAGAAACAAAATTAGTCCTGTACTTAATAGAAACAGTGCTGTTATCTTATACCTCCTTCATAATGAGTTAGCACCCGTTGATTCCTTACCCCTACTTGCACATTTTCCGGAGTTAGGATAATTTTTATTTTTAATGCAATAATATAAACTCTAAGATGCTAATTCAGTATTTGGTTTAATTGAAGTATTTGGCTTTTTGGTGTTACAAAATACAAACACATAATAGATACTTGTAGAAGCAACCTCGTGGCTTTGTCCTTAAAGAGTAGCTTCTCCTAAATCTTTGTTCTGAGATGTAATCTGTTATTAAAAAAACTTTTTAAGATATGTTATATAATCTGAGATAAAGTTTTTCATGAATATAATAGCATCTATTTTGTAACATTTGAATGTATCATAATAGTTTGATTAGATTTACAATGTTGGTATATTTCCATTAACTACTACTGCATAGTTATACTACTGGTCTTCATTAGGACCATTTTCAAGTTTCATTTCAGTTCTTCTCCACCCACCACTTCCCAATCTGTTTCATTGGCTGATTCTGCAGAATGACATTTTGAATGGGAAGAAAAAAAGGGAGGGGGCATGTTTTCAGTTGTTTCCATTGTATTATTATCACTGAAATCTCAGTTAAGAACTCTATCATGACATTACCTACTGATAACAAGTCTTACCATTCCAGTATTTTGCCAATTCAAGCACAGCTTTTTAAAAAATCGTATACCATTGTCAACTTAATAAAACTAGTACAATTGCCTTTATTTCCTATTTTGATGAAGCATGCTTCACAGATTATCTTGTGGAAACACCTAGAGATCCAAAAAAGCCTTTTCAGGAAAAATCGTCTTTCCCTTTTGGATCAAAAGCAGGTACTTTAACAACTCTGAACTTGATGTTGTGGAGTTTGCTGTATGTAAACTAACTCTTATGTAGCGTGAAGGCAGTGGGTAAAATGAATTTTACTGTTAACTAAAACTTGTTCCTTTTGAATGTTAAAAGTTTTGGCTGTTATTGGCAAAAATATTTCTGAAATTTATAACACTTCTCTCAACTATCTCCCCAGTTACACATATTTATCTCTTTATGCTGTCTTCAATATGGATATTATTCCTTGTGGATCTGTATTGGATAGTTAAAATGATCTACTTGTTCAGTTTTTATCATCTTTGTCTCCAATTCCACTCCTCCTAGTTTTTTATTTTTAAACATTTTTACTTAATAAAACATCTACTTTGTTCAAAAATTATATTTATAATACTGTGAAATTTTTACCTGTTAATATTTCATTCAGTCCTTCCCTCCCTTCCAGTTTCTTTTGCATATACAAATACATTATTTTTCTAACTTTTTTTGTGCAAAAACATAGAACACCATGCACGCTGTTTTTTTAATTCCTTTTTTTTTTTTAAACATTATATTCTGGACATTTCTTCAGTAGCTACTCTTGACTTCATTACTGCTATATACAAAATAGTTCTCTCTTTTATTCTACCCTCACCACCACCACCAGCTTCCACCAAGTCATAGGCGTCTTCCCCCAAATGGTGCTTAGTATTTCACTTTGCGCAGATCTTTTTTTACCCCTCTGTAGCCCAGATAAGATTTGTGATTTAGAGAATCTATGACCTAATTATTAGTTCTTTGGATATAGTATAAACAGGATTTTTTGGTATATGCAAGAAATCTACTTAATGTCAGTGGAGTTCTGAGTTCCAAAATATCCATAAATAAACTGATGTTTTGTTGTAATACGATAGAGTTATAGCATATCTTGACTTCAGCATCTAACTACCACCTGAACTGCAATTCCACTTAACATACCTGACAAGTAAAATAAAATACTTGCAGTTCAGGTTGCTAAAGAATTTACTGTTGAAAATGGGAACTATTTATCAGTCTATTTACTATTTTCAGTTTGGACTCTTTTTTGTGGGGCCTAAGTATTCTAGAATTTTCAGTGCCACAAGATGCTTAATATTCTTTTAGAGGATATTGCATTCAGTTTTTATGAATTCATTCCTAACTTATGATTTATTAATGTGAGTTAAATATTCTTACCTAGGTTCTCCAGAGCTAGTTTTTGTCAGCCATGTAATACATCCTTGCCACTTTTATGTCCGGAAATATTCACAAATTAAAGATGCAACAGTACTGGAAAAGAAGGTGAATCAGTTTTGCAATAAGAGTTTACACCTTGATCCTTCAGACACGCTGGAGCTAGGTAATGAAATATTACTCCAAGTTAAAATATCAAATTTATTTAAATATTGTAGTATTTGGCCAACTCTTATAGACCTTTTATAACACAGATTTGTTCTCCAAGCATAAAAATTTTATAGAGAAGCTCCTGGGTGGCTTAGTCAGTTGAGTGTCTGACTCTTGATTTCAGCTCAGATCATGATCTAATGGTTCCTGAGCTCAAGCCCTGTGTTGGGGGTCTGTGCTTACAGCACAGAGCCTGCTTGGGAATTTCTCCCTCCATCTCTTTCTGCCCCTCCCCCACTTGTGCTCTCTCTGGCTTTCTCTCAAAATAAATAAACTTATAAGTTTTATAGTGATATAACATCATTTTATTTAGGTTAAGTCAGCTATCGACTGCTGAATGAGGTATATACAAAAACTCAATTATAGAGTGAAAGAAGTTATTTTTTAAATTAGAAAACCCATCACAGGTTGTGTAGTCTGCTTCCCTGTCTCTAGGTAAATTGGCCTCTAACATGATTCCTTATAATGTGACTGTTAGTCTCTTGCTATCCACATGTGAATATTGAGGATGTCATGAAGCCCTTAAGTGAGATGCAGGGAACACTGGTGTCTGTTTCCTGGGACCACCAGAAGACACTGTATTTTGAGGGTACCCACACCGAGGGTGTGTGTAATTTGCCATAATGTAGGCTTTTGTTGCTTTTTTTTTTTTTTTTTTTTTTTTTTTTTTTTTTTTGTGGCAGGGACTGGTGGGAGTAGGAGAGGCGGTAGACTTAGACCCAGCGGGCAGGGAAAGAAGGTACGGCGGCAGAGGAGGGAAGGTTTTAGTGTAGAGAA
This sequence comes from Suricata suricatta, assembly GCF_006229205.1. Taxonomy (NCBI): domain Eukaryota; kingdom Metazoa; phylum Chordata; class Mammalia; order Carnivora; family Herpestidae; genus Suricata; species Suricata suricatta. The sequence goes on along the minus strand of NC_043703.1, from coordinate 78,199,856 downwards.
CACATGCACCCACCCCCCCCAAGCTTCACAAACGTGGTGGGAGAGGTGGTAGACTTAGGCCCAGTGGGCGGGGAAAGAGCAGACGAAGGCAGAAGAGGGAAGGTTTTAGTGTAGAGAACACACACACACACACACACACACACACACACACATACGGTAGGTGCTCAAACCGTCGAGATCTGAATGTCCTTTCAGCCTGGTGGATTAGTAGTAAAGCAAGAGAATCTATCCGTACTATGGATTTCTTTCTGCCTGGCCTTTCCCCTTTCTTCTCCCTGTTCTGGTTCCTTTCTATCTTCATTTGAACTTTCTCAAGTTCCTCTCCTCTTCAAATAACTCTTCTCCAGCCGTTTTCTTCAAATGCTAATGCCCTCTGTGTTGGCCTGCATAGCCAAACTTCTCCCAGGGAGTGGGTGTCTATTTTTACAACTCAGTGTACTCCCGTCATTTGCCTTTATCGTTTATTGACTCTCTCGTCAGGAACACGAATTTCCCATTAGTCACCAAAACAAACGCCCAGTTTTCAGTCAATTTTCTTGACTTCGGTTTCACTGGACACTTGGCAGACTACTCCCTCCCTTTGGAAATGCTCATCTCTCTGCCTATTATTTGATTTATTAACAGTGAGAAAACAGTTCTATTAATAGCAATCAATGCCCGTATATAATACCAAAAAGTATTACCTGTTCAGGGTTATATAGTACTTTAAAAGTGTGATTAACTCTCAGCCTATATGTGTAGCTTATCAGAATATCCAAAAAATTAGGATTATCATATACTTCTGACAAAAATTACTAATTTTTAACTTTAGATAACTTTTAAATTATGAGTATCTAAAAAGAGAGAAATATAATATTAAACATAACTTTTATGGCTACAAGTAATTCTCGAAAATTTAAGACCTCCCCAAAAGAGTTCAGCTTAAATTCAGAAAATTTTCCTAAAAAGCCAAAAAGTCAAACTGTTTTCAGTTAAGGACAATTATTATTTCAAGGTAAATAGATTTGCATGATATAAGTACTCATTTATATTTTGGGAAATGAGTGATAAGGGAAGAAATGTGATATGGTGTTTTAGGAGGGTATCTTGTTCCTTTTTCCCATCTGTTCTCTTCACTGTAAAAGACAACAAATATCTTCAATCATATTTTATCTTACCTCTCAAAAAAGAATGGTTTAGGATGCCTAGATGGACCAGTCAGTTAAGTGTCTGGCTCTTTATTTCAGCTCAGGTCATGATATGGTTCATAAGTTCAGGCCCCACATCTGGCTCCGCACTAATGCAGAGACTGCTTGGGATTCTTTCTGTTTCTCTCTCGGCCCCTCTCACACATGTGTGCCCTATCTTTCTCAAAAAAAATAAATGAATAAATAAACTTAAAAAGAATGATTTAATAGTATATAGTATAAGAATATTGGTTATGTGGTATATCGACATAAGAGAAAAGTTGATGATAATCTTTAGGCCAAATAAATATTTTGGTTAGAGCTAAAATTAAAAGGTTACCCTAATGTGCCTCTCAACTATCCTATTTTTATTAGCAAATATAGAGGAAATGATACAAGATCCCTCTGTATATAATTAGTGGTCAGGTCTACCAGCTTATCTCAGGTAGCTTAGTTAAGAGGATGGGCTCTAAGACTACCTGGATTCTCCTACCTCTTTGCCACCATCTCCATAGAGTTGTTGTGTGGAGTAAGTAAATTCAAATGTAATATACTGAGAACATCACTGAGATCATTGTAAGCATTCAAATTCAGACCTCTTTCTTTCTTTACTTTGTTTCCTGGTTATTAATTTGTAATTTCATCTGATCTCTCCATAAGGTCTTCCTCTGCTGTTAGGACCTTGATTCATCTTCCCCTTCTGTGAACTCCCAGTGTGTATTTAATTTTTGCATGTCACATACTGCCTTCAATTATTTCTTTACTTCCATTCCTCTTTGTGAAGAGAAGGTAATTGTTTCTTCCTTTATGCTACCAAAGTATTTTTGCAAAGTTAGCATTTATGTATCTGTACATCTATGCATGTACATACATGGATAGAATCTTTACTGTTAAGGATAGTCATTTGCCTACCTAGCTCTTTTTCTTTCTTCTTCTGCTTCTTGAAGGCAGGATGGTCTCATTCATCTTTGTTATAGTTCATAAAACATAGGTCCTCAATAAGAGATTGCTAACCTTGTTTTTACCTTCCCATTTAGCTATAAAACAGAAACTATCACAGTATACTACCTTTATTTTTTTCATAACACTTGACACGTATATGTCATTAGAAATAAATGAATTAAGATTTCTTTGTGATGAAACTAATACATGTGTTCATAAATTAGAGCTTATTAGGTATTTTTCTCCATAAATATTATAATGATTTGTCTTCCTCATTATTTAGGTACAAGAATATTTGTCAACAGTATTGAAAATGGAATGTGGTGTCGAGGAACTATCACTGAATTAATTCCAATAGAGAGTGAAAATATTAGAAAACTTTGTAGTCCAACCAAATTCTCAGTCCTTGAAGTTGCAGTAATACAAATATTCATGGTAGATTTTGGAAACTCTGAAGTCCTAATTGTTGCAGGGTATGATATTTTATAGTTATTATATGTCCCTGGCCTGTCGATCAGAGGGGTGGGATACTAAAGAATAAAGGAAATTGAAAATGGGGGTAGAGAGGAGTAGTTTATCATTCTTCCCCTCTAAGGCATATACTTTTTATTTGGCTCTATATTTGTTTTACTAATTACTAAATTTGTAAAATATTATCACTTATCAATGTTACTAGGTGAGGAACTTGTAAAAGGAGATTTTTGATGTAACCCAAACTTAAGTACTTTTCTTTGTTGCTTCAAAACAGGGAATGATACACAAAAGTATTTCTTTTAAATGAAGTATTACAGTTAGCTGCAGGATGACTGAGTAGAATTTTAAATCAGATTTCTATATTTTATCAGTGCATATTAAAGTGACATAATGTCTAACCCTAGGTATTCAAAAATATTTGTCTTCTAGGAAAATAAAACAAAAATGGTAGTAAAATAAAAATAAAACTGAAAATGTTTCTGTAGTAAGGACCACTATTAACTATAGGATGATCGCTATCTAATGGTCAGAGCTTTATCAATAAATAGATTTCTACTTCAGGACATCATTATCCCCTTTAAATTTAAACCAAATAGAAATATGAAAGGCAATTCAGATTAAGTGAATTGAGATTTAATTCTATAGAGAAAAATAGTATCTGTACTTATAAAAGCTAGGTTAAAGCTATGTAGTAAGAAAGTATGAATCGGAATATAACTTACTGGAAGATTCACCTTAAGGAGAGTATCCTCAGAAATGCGTACCTGTTTTGACAATAAATTATATTTTTAAAAAATGCATGCCTTTTATTAAGGAAAGCAAGTTTGTGTTTCAAGTATTATTTTCAATAAATACCACTTGAATTCTTCTAGAGTTGGTGATACCCATTTAAGATCAGAACACATTGCTGAGCAGCATGTAGTACTAAAGGACTTATGCCTGGTTCTGAGGAAGTCTGAACCATATATTGAAGAGCTGCTGAAAGACATTCAGCCATTAGCACTGCCATGTTCTTTGAAAGACATTGTTCCACAGAATTCAGTAAGTGAGACTTAAATTATTTCTCATTGGGGGGCTAAATATTCTGATTTTAGCTATATATTGTGAGTCAGATTGCAAAGTGTAAATTCATTGCACCAATTCTCTTGTAAGTACATTTTGCATAATAAACTATCAGTGCCAGTAAAAAAAGGAAACAAACTTCAGTTTTCGTAAGTAGAAACATTCTTAATGGGAAATTGAGTTGAATAAGCATTATGCATGGAATGATAGATAAAATACCCACATAAATTTGAGTCACATGTGGAGAGAAAACTTTTTAAATATGGTGTGGTGTGTGTTTCTGTCCATTTCTTTACTATTTTTGTGGCACTTTGTTCATTAATTGTAGCCCATATTGCATTTTACTTTGCATTATTTATGAAGCATTTCATAAATATGTAAGCATAAATATTTGCATATTTATTTGCATTATACATTCCCCAGCAAGACTCAACAACCCCCACAAGACAGGAATTGTGTGTAACAATGTACATTAAACAGTTACATTATTATGAAATCTATGAAAGGAGGCATCTGTGTCTTTGCCCATCATTGTATTACCAGCACTTAGCAGGTTACCAACACATGGTAGGCATTTAATAGATATTTGGAAGAATCAAAAATGAAAAGTAAAAGGAAACACATGACACATGGTGTTTTCCTCAAAATGGTAAAATTGGTTTAAATTTTGTCTTTTGTACTTTTTGGCATTTTCTGAGTTAGCTTTAGTTTTTAAATCTTTAGAAAGAGGTTTTATTTTTTGTTTTTAAGAAACATATGGAAAAACATAATTTTTTTGACATTGGTTCTAGCAACATTTTTCTAGATATGTCTCCTTGGGCAAAGAAAACCAAAGCAAAAATAACCTATCTGGGACTACACCAAAATAAAAAACTTTTGCACAATAAAGGAAACCATCAACAAAACAAATAGGCAGCCTACTGAATGGGAGAAGATATTTGCAGATAAAGTATCTGATAAGGAATTAATATTTAAAATAGATAAAGTACTTAACACCAGAAATGTATATTAACCCTTGAAATTTACTTTAGGTATGATGAGGGGAACTTAAAGATTCAAAGATCAACTTAAAAATTTTTTAAATGAGTGAATACTTTTCCTTACTCTTTAAGTAGCATATATATTCCTAGTTAATGGAAACTCTGTTAACTGATGATGATTACAAATATCTAGATTGCATTACATGACTTCCATTATACTTTTAAATTACCTTTTGATTTTGTCATTTAAGAAGAAAAATCCTATGCAATACTTGTTTTATTTTAGAATATCTATAATTTTTATAATAATATTCAGAGGTGAAACTGAATTCTAAAGTATAACAGCTTATGGACGCCTTGAGATTGTTCATAAAATCAAAGGTTTAGGGGCGCTTGGCTGGCTCGGTCAGAACACGCGACTCTTGATCTTAGGGTCGTGACTTCGAGCCCTATATTGGGCATAGAGCTCACACACACATGCACACACACACCCTTATATTGTGCATACATAAACACTGACCTTGGGTTTATGGCCCTAGCTATTGTTTAGTATCTATGGTTGAGTCCCTTTGCTTAGGTTTGCAGACTTTGGTTTTATAAAGCTAAATCCAAACAAAACAAAACAAAAGCTAAATCCAGAGTATTGTACCATTAGCACTAATTATAGTTACTAAATACATTAGAATTTTACTTTTTCCACAGAATGAAGGCTGGGGAAAAGAAGCTAAAGTAGAATTTTTGAAAATGGTAAATAAGAAGACTGTTTTAATGAAAGTTTTTAGAGAAGAAGATGGTGTGCTTATTGTAGACCTACAGAAACCACCAACAAATAAAATAAGCAGTGATATGCCTGTGTCTCTTAGAGATGCATTAGTTTTTATGGAATTAGCAAGGTAGGTAACTTATTAAAACAAATACTTTTAAGATAGTTATAAATTGGAATAACAATTTACTTTTAAAACTATGGACTGACTCTAAATTAGAGAACATTATCTAAGAGGTTATAGATACTGTTGTCAGAGTTTTCTAAGTAGAGCTGTCAGAAAACTGCATTTAATAGAGACATTAAGATAACTCAAAATAGAAACTATTTGTAGATACTGAAACTATTTTTAGACTCTTGATAACTTTACAGCTTCACTAGGGTTTTAAGAATTATAATTTAACAGTTCCTGACTTAAGTTTTCTAACCTGTGGAGTAAGTTCACTCTCAGTCACCACTCTGTATGTAATGTATGAGTCTACAATAGATACTTAAAGTTTCTACCCCCACCCCCATCACTGATGAACAAAGTAAGACGACTGAGAGAGATAGTGTAAGATACTTTTTGTCTGATTAGTGAGATGACTCTGGAAGTGACCCAAGTAGGTTTCATTGTTCATTGTAGAGAAATAAAAGTAGTATTAGAGCCGAAAGGGCCAATGGAGACCCTCAGCAGGCCAGGGTGCTACTTAAACTGTGCTTATCAATTTAACTGGATGATGAGAAACTGTGTGTTTTTGTTTTTGTTTTTGTTTGAAAGAGGAGAGTCCATGTATCTGAGTAGAAAAAACAGTCCTGGCTCAAAAATGTCCCCACACAAAATTGAAGGTCAGTTATTGACTTTGGAAACATGACATTTTATTTAACCTAGTTTGATAATTGGAGACAATACCAATAAATATATTAGAAGAGAAATTGGAAGGGGAATACTCTTGGTACATAAACAAGTATATGTACAAGTCCTTTCTTCAGACCAGGTTGCTGAGAGAAGAGACTTTTTTGAGAAAATGGCTCTTATGCTTTTGATTGTGCTTTTGATTAGGTTTAGGTCTCAATCACCAAGAAGCCACCCTGAAAAAAATATGACTTTATGTTATCACCCACCTGTTTTGCCTAAAGAAATGGCAGATGTTTCAGTGATGGTTTGTCATGTAAATAGTCCTACTGATTTCTATCTTCAGTTGGTGAGTATTTAGTATTCTTTAGAGACAAAGTATTTTTTTCACATTTTAAGTAGAAATGTATAAGGAAAATGAGTACTCAGTATGACTTTCAGAACAAACCAGTATCAGCATTCTGTAAACTTAAGTTTCTTAGGTGCAACTTTAAACAAGAAATTGACATGATTCATAGTAAATTGAAGGGACTCTTCATCATGCAAATTAGTGAAATACAGAAGGAAAGGGCAGTGAAGGATACCTAATATATGGGTTTCTTGCTACCTTATGAGATCTAGACAGTAGGAAAGCACGTAGAACTATCATCAAAATACTATGATACAACCTGTTTCTGACCATGAACGTCTGAGAATTTACTGATTATTATTACTCGGTAATTTTTTGAATTTGAACACCAGAATAAATTTAGACCAAAGTCATTTCATACTAAATTTTGAATGTGGACTGAAGCATTTGTTTAGATAGTTACTAACAATGAGTTTGTCCTTATTAATCTCTTTGTTTCAGTGCTTCATATGAATTAACTCATTTTTAAGGGCCATAATAAGTGAATAGCTCATTAATCTTCATAACAATTTTATGAGAAAGACACTAGTATTTTCATTTAGATAGGAGATTCTAACCAAAGGGTGAAATAACTTGCCTGAGGTCACACAGCCACAGAAAGGTAGAGCTAGGATCGAACTGGGTAGCGTAGCTTCATTTAGAACCTGTCATCTTAAGCAATGTACCACACCCCCCAGATAAGTTGTGGAAGTCAACTTATTTGGCACTGACTTATGACTTGCGTATATTTCTTTCATTGAATTTTTTTACAGTGTCACATTTAAATTGAGGTAAAACATATATAAAATTGATTATTTTAACCATCAAGTGTAAGATTTAGTACCATTAAATACCCTACGTGTTGTGCAACTGTTGCCATTATTTATCTCCAGAACTGTTTCATCATCCCAAACAGATCAGTAACCATTAAACAATAACTCCCTATTTTCCTTCCCCACCCCCAGCCTCTGATAACCTGTCCTACTTTCTTTATAAATTTATCTACTTCACTTAGCATAATGTTTACATGTTATAGCATATATCAGAATTTCATTCCTTTTCATGACTGAATAATATTTTGAGGTATATATATATATGTGTGTGTGTATATATATATATATATATATATATATATATATATACACTACATTTTGTTTATACATTCATTTGTTGATGGACACTTGGATTGTTTCAACCTTTTTGGCTATTGTGAAGAATGCTGCTATAAACCTGGGTGTTCAAGTGTTTGGGTCTCCACTTTCAATTCTTTTGGATTTCTGGAATTGTTAAATAATATTATAATTCTGTTTGTCTTTCCGAAGAACCGCCAAACTGTTTTCCACAGTGCTGCACCATTTTATGTTTCGATTAGCAATTCATAAGAGTTCAATTTTTCCACATCCTCACCAACACTTTTTTTTTAAAGTAATAGCTGTTTTAAGGGAATGGATTATATCATTATGGATTTGATTTGCATTTTCCACATGGCTAGGATTGTTGAATACATTTTTTTCATGTGTATATTTGTTGGCCATTTGTATATTTTCTCTGGAGAAAGACCTATTTCCAGTCCTTTGACCATTTTTGAATCAGATTATTTTGTTAGGGTGTACGAGTTCTTTATATATTTAGGATATTTATATATTTATCAGATATATCATTTTCACATATTTTCTCCCATTCTGTGGACTGCCTTTTTACTCTCTTAGTAGCATTCTTTGATCCACAAAAAAATTTTAGTTGATAATTCCAGTTTTTCTGGTTTTTTTTCTGTTGTCACCTCTGCTTTTGGTATCGTAGTCAAGAAATTTCTGCTGAATCTAACATTGTGAAGCTTTCCCCTAATGTTTGCTTCTAAGAGTTTTTAGTTTTAGCTATTACACTTAGGTCTTTGATTCATTTTGACTGAATTTTGTGTATGGTAAGAGAGAAGCATCCAATTTCATTTTTTTTTCCATGTGAATGTCCAGCTTTCCCAGCACTATTTGTTGAAAAAATGGTCTTTTCTCCATTTAATGGTCTTATTAGCATCCTTGTCAATATGCAGTTAACCATAATGTATGTGAAGGTTTATTTCTGGGATTTCTATTTTATTCCATCAGTTCATCTATCCTTATGCCAGTAGCACACTTTTTTGATTACCACAGCTTTGTAGCAAGTTTTTTTTAATAGTTTATTTTCATATTGGTTTCCATGTAACACCCAGTGCTTCTCCCCAGAAGTGCCCCCCACCATGACCATCACCCCCTCCCCTCCCTCCCCCTCCCCCTTCAGTCCATGGTTCGTTTTCAGTATTCAGTAGTCTTTCATGATTTGTGTCCCTTACTCTCCCCAGCTCTTTCCCCCTTCCTCTCCCTATGGTCCTCTGTTAGGTTTCTCCTGTTAGACCTATGAGTGCAAACATATGGTATCTATCCTTCTCTGCCTGATTTATTTTGCTTAGCATGATACCCTCGAGGTCCGTCCATTTTGTAGCAAGTTTTGAAATCAAGTTATGTGAGCTCTCCAACTTTGTTCTTTTTCAAAATTGTTTTGGCCATTTGGGGTCCCTTGAGACTCCATATGACTTTGAGGATGGTTTTTTCTGTTCTGCCTGAAACATCACTGAGATTTTAATAGAGACTGCATTGCATTGTAGATTGCTTTGGGTCATATTGTCAATAATATTTTGTCTTTCAATCCATGAACATGGGATGTCTTTCCCCTTATTTTTGTCTTCTTTTATCTTCTTCTTATTTTTATCAGTTGTATAATATACAGCAAGTGTCTTGTTTAAGTTTATTCTTAAGTGTATTCTCTATTTTGATGGTATTGTAGAAGAATTATTACTTTCCTTTTCAGATTGTTCATTACTGCTGTATAGAAACATAACTGATATTTATGTTTTGATTTTATATTTTGTAACTTTGCCCAATTTGTTTTCTAATAGGTTTTTGTGTGGCTTCTTTAGAGTTTTGTACATATAAAATTTTATCAGCTACAAAAAGATCATTTTGCTTCTGACAATAGGAATGCCATTTGTTTCTTCTACTTATTGGTAGAAGTTTCTTTAGAGGAAGGTTCTTCTGTTTCATCATTTTGGCTAGCCTTCTGTCTCTTATAAGTTTTAAAAGCTTGTTATGCACTCTGTACCTGTGAGTAATGCTATATTAAAGGAGGCTCATAGACTCTCCAAGGCCTGTCCATTCAGGAAGTGTTCCTTTAATGGTGTCCCTTGGTCTCTCTTGTTAGACTTTGGTTATTTTATGTCCCTACTCAATGATATTTGGGACTCTCCACCATGTGTACTTTGGCTTGTTTCTTGAGGTAGCCCTTGAAAGGAAAACAGGGAACAAAAGCATGCAAAAGCACAAACAAATCAAACAAGCAAACTGAAAGGAAAACAAAAAACAAAAACAAAAGACAAAGGACAGTCTAAAAGCATAAAACCAGAAATCCCAGCTGCATATAAAGAGCAGGGTGGAGGTAGTGCTGATGGAAGAGCATATACAAAGAGAGTAATGATGGGTGGGGAGAAAGAGAAGTTGAACATTGACCAGGCAAAGAGACTTAAAGGCTTAATTCAGATAGAGAAAAAGGAGAATGTGGCAGGAGGTGAGGAGGGGAAAAAAAAAAAACGAAGATAATGTTACCTGGAGAAACTATATAGTCTGATTATTTCAGAGAGAGAGAAAGGAAGGTAAAGATGGAGATAGAACATGCATCAAGCGAATGGATTATATATGCCTGTTTAAGCAAACCTATAACCAGAATACCTGGTCCAGATGAGGAGGGAGATAAGGGAAAATGTATCTAATAGCAAGAATTGATCTAGAGTTAATCACAGCAATATATCAGTGCTGAGCTTGGGAGAGGGACTGTTTTCGTATCCAGGCTCCCGTAACAATGCAGCTTCACAGCGCAGATGGCCGTGGTTTGGTGTAGATGGGTCTCACCTCCACTGTGGGTCCTGCGGCCCCACCTTGGTGGTTGTGGGGAGAAAAATGCAACCCCCCCCCCCCCGCCCGCAGTCCCATCCTGAACCAGGCATTGCAAGACGCTCTTTTGGGTCTGATCTCAGTGTGCCGCCGGTGCAGACAAGATGGGCCGTGTTCTATGTCCCGTGCTCAGCCTTGTTTCTAGATCTAACTCTGTGGGCATTAATAATACCACTGGAAATGTCATCCTGCAGGCCGAGGCACTTCCTGGGGGCGGGGGGGGGGGGGGGGGGGGGGGGGGGGGGGGGGGGGCGGGATCGAGTAGGTGACTGGTTCCTCCTGAATTTGACTGCGACTGCAATCCCTTGCTTACCGTCTATCCTGGAGGGAATTTCTGGGACCGGGGCAGGCGACCCAAAGGATAGCTCCACAGTTAGAGACAGGCTCTCTCTCCAAAAGCCCTGTGGCTAGAAATAGGATAATATGATCCCTCTCCATCCTGGGCCATGTTTTTATCTTTTCCAGAGACCATTCTAAGATTCCACAGCCGCCCTTTTTCTTCTTTTTGTCTCTCTGCAGAACGGGTTCCCTCCCCTTCATGCCTCCGTGTCCAGCCCATTTTTATCTTCCCCAGTTCGCAATCATGCACCTTGAGGCTGTCTTCTTAGTGGACTCCGTCTCTTTTCCTCCCAGACTCTTGTGGTTCAGTGGCGGGAAGTACAGAACTCCCTATTTCTCTGCAATCTTGCCACAACTCTGTAGTCATTTCACAAACCCTACTGAAATTACTGATTTAAAGAATTATCAGTTCACTTTAAAACCATCAGATGGATGGTTGATAATGGGAGTAAGAACATAACTGTACAATAGAGGCATCAGAATCCTCACCCCAATCTGTAGGTGAATCTTAGCATGTTAATATTGAGTTAGTGATATTATGTCTTTTGATGTATTCCAACCTAAGTACACTTAAACTTGTATTCTGGCTAAAAAAGGTTTAAATCCATCACACCTATAGATACCAACTTATAGCTTTTGGGAAATTTCAGGAGCTAGACCCCACTTAATGGAGGAACAAGCTGAATGATAGCATGAGGATGTAACCACATAATAGGTCAGCAAGACCAAGTCATTAAAAAAAAAGTGCCATACTATATTTTAAAAGATTTATTGAAATAATCAGATCTAATATTTAGTCTTGAATACTGGTTTAGGTCAGCATGGGATATCAAACTGTGGTCTAGAAGCACTAATAGGAATACTTACTGAAATAGCAAAGTGAGAACTGATAGAAAATGAAAATATTCAAACCATAATCAAAGGGCATGTGTGATATCATTTCATTTGTGTTTTAAAAAATGAGAAAAGGATCTGGAAGGATATACATTTAAGGTATCTGGAGGAATGTGATTTTTTTTTTAATGTTCTTACTCATTTTTGAGAGCATGAGCAGGAAAGGAGCAGAGAAAGATGGGGATAGAGGATCTGAAGCAGGCTCTGTGCTCACAGCAGCAAGCATGATGTAGTACTCAAACTCATGAACTGTGAGCTCATGACCTGAGCTAAAGTTGGGATGCTCAACCAACTGAGCCACCCAGATGCCCCTGGAGAAATGTGATTTTTAAAAATTTTTGTTATGTCCATATTTGCTAATTTTATATTTGCTTCTGTAATAAAATATTTCAAATATAAATTATGTAATACAATTGATTTATCTGATTCCAACACTTTATAATTTAATGAACAGTGCTTATAAAACATACCACATTTTTAATCCCTTTATCTCTTATCTTTTAGATAGAGAGCCTGGATTTTTTATTTCTACTAAAGACAATTGAGGAATTCTATAAAAGTGAAGATGGAAGAAATCTGGAAATCATCTGTCCAGTTCAAGATCAAGCCTGTGTAGCTAAATTTGAAGATGGAGTTTGGTACCGAGCAAAAGTCATTGGTAGGAGATTGCACACTATTTCTACAGGGAAATGTTATGCTTAAAAACTGATACCATTTCAGTTGGTACAGATTGAATTGTGGAAGTGATGTTATTTGATCTTACCATTTTGCTCAGTTATCTATCTTTTAGTAAGCTAGGGGTAATGTTGGAAGGTAAATCTCTCAGTCCTTAGATTTTGATTTAACTAGGGAGTATTTTTTTTGTTTGTTTACTTTCTCATATCTACCTTATTTAAAAAGTTAAATGGTGCTAAACAACTTCTACTCCACTCCTCAAAGGGGTGCTAGCTGACTCATTTGGAAAAGCATATGACTCTTGATCCCAGAGTCATGAGTTTGAGCCCCGTGTTGGTTGTAGGGATTATTTAAATTTAAAAAAATGCTTCAGGGGCAACTGGGTGGCTCAGTTGGTCAAGTGTCTGACTCTTGATTTTAGCTCAGGTCACAATTCTCATGGTTTGCAAGATCGAGTCCTAGGTTCAGCTCTGTGCTGACGGCATGTAGCCTGCTTGGAGTCTCTCTTTCTCTCTCTCAATCTGTAAAAAAAAACAAAACAAAACAAAACAAACTGCTTTAAATTCTTTGAGCCATTTCTTTTGGTATTTACCTGTGTTATTTCTTCTGAATGTGTAATACTTTATTGATATTGATACTTGCTCTTAGATATTATTTGTTCTTATTATAGATAGACAATTTTAGACTTCAAATAGCTCTTTTATGCCCACCCTACCAGACCCCCATAGTTGTGTCACTAACTCATGTTATATATAAATATTTTCACTGAGTCATAAAGAATACTTTATTTCTATTTTGAATTAATAATTATATCAAATTTTCACTTCATTTTCTTTAAATTCATGGCTGCATTTTCCTAATTATTCAAAATAATTTTCTACATGATTAGACTTCAGATAACATTAGTTTGATTTTTTTTTAATGGTGAAAACATCCTTCTATTTTATCCAATCAGATTTTTTGTCCTCTAAGATTATTATATTTTTATTCAGGGAATTTATCTCACTTGGCAACACATTTGTCTTCCTGTATTGGATCCCTTGTTTTTTGGATCCTGTGTTTACCTCTTTAGTTTACTCCCCTATTTTGGGGGAGCATCTTCTAATTGTTTCCTCAGAATAATCACAGGTAAATTTTGAGACCCTTCATGTCTCCTGACTCTACTGTCTTACATGATTGATAGTTTGGGTTTAAAATGTTCTTTAGGGGCACCTGGGTAATTCAGTCAGTTCAAGTGTCTGACTTGAGCTCAGGTCATGAACTTGCAGTTTGTGAGTTCAAGCCCCACAGAGCCCAGAGCCTGCTTCAGATTCTGTTTCTCCCTTTCTCTCTGCCCCTTCCCTGCTCACGTTCTGTCTCCTCTCTCTCGCAAAAATAAATAAACATTACAAAATTTAAAAAATAAAATGTTCCTTATATTTCATTTCCTGCCTATTTGTTTTATTTGTTTTGTCTAAAACTGCATCTCCATTCAGAGACTAAAGAATCTAATGGCACTGGTACAGTTAATAATATCCTTCTAGCAAGTGTGGAAGGATTCCTTCCTTTTTATTTTTTTTAAGTTTTTTTTTTTTACATCTATTTATTTTTGAGAGAGAAAGAGAGCATAAGCAGGGGAGGGGCAGAGAGAGAGGGAGACACAGAATCCAAAAGCAGGCTCCAGGCTCCCAGCTGTCAGGACAGAGCCCAACGCGGGGCTTGAACTCCCAAACCATAAGATAATGACCTGAGCCGGAGTCAAGACACTTAACCAGTTGAGCCATCCAGGTGGCCCCCTCCCCTTCTTACACTTACAGTAATACATGTCTTCTCAATTATTGCAGATACCAGCTACCATAGGGCCTAAGTTTTTTGAAGTGTCCTCTTGAGTACCAGTGTTGGTCCACCTGCTTCTCCTTCTGCCAAGGAGCAGAGAATTCCTGTACTTTTGAAATGATATATACTGTACTACCCTTTAAATTTGAAAATGATGGCAACAAGTTTAGTAGCACTATACATAAGTTTGCTAAGAGAGGATATGGTCAACCATATATTTTTCAGTATTTTCAAAAGGTCAGTGTGTGATAGGTTTATTTTTCCAAGCTTCCACATGTTTGAACTTTTTAGGGCTTCATTGTATCCTATAAAATATAGAAACTAGATTGACATGGAGGTCTGTCTCTGCTTATTCTTCACAATATCTCCCCAAATAATTTTTTTCAATTCCAGTTAGGTTATCATTATATGAATGAATCTTTAGTTTGATTATTAAACCTTTTGCCTTATTTAATCACCTGTATTGGTTAACAGTTAAACATTAAGTGCTTACTTAGGTAGCTTTGCAAATTTTTTAAATAGGTGAGTTCTCAAAAAAAAAGTCTTATGAGATTAGAGTCTATTGGTATGCCCACTTTACACATGAGATGAGTCTTAGAAAAAGGAACTTGCTCAGGGTAATGTTTTAGAGTGATTAGCTTGCTTAGAGTCACATGGAATTTGACTGGATTCCTACTCAGTTGGTCTTAATGCCTAATTTTTAACTTTCAGGCTATAATACCTACCATTTGATATCTGTGTTGTTATTTTGATTTTGATTTTCCTTTGAATGTCTTAAAACTGTTAATTTCTCATTCATCAGGTCTGAACAACTATGCATTATGGTTGGCTTATGTTCACATATTAGAAGTATTTTTTACACTAAGAAAAAAGTGTTGGGGGTGCCTCGATGGCTCAGTCAATTAAACATCTGACTCTTGATTTCAGCTCAGGTCATGATCCCAGGCTTGTGGGATCGAGCTCCATGTCAATTTTCACACTGGGAATGGAGCCTGCTTAAGATTCTCTCTCTGTCAGGGTGCCTGGGTGGCTCAGTTGGTTAAGCATCTGGCTTCTGACTTTAGTTCAGGTCATGATCTCAGTGTTTGTGGGTTCGAGCCCCACGTTGGGCTCTGTGCTGACAGCTAGCTCAGAGCCTGGAGCTTGCTTCGGATTCTGTGTCTCCCTCTCTCTCTGACCTTCCCCTGCTTATGCTGTCTTTCTCTGTCTCGCAAAAATAAATAAAAAACATTAAAAAAAAGATTCTCTTTGTCTTTCCCATTGCCCTCTCTCCCTGCACACACGTGCATGCCCTCTTTCTCTCAAAAAAAATTAAGTTTGTATGTTGATCATAAAAGTATTATAGTTGATTGTTGATTAGTCTAAATTTTGCTAGGGAATTCTCCTTTTCCAAGTTTGTGATTTCTAATTTCATAATTTTTGAAGGATTGCCTGGACATCGTGAAGTTGAAGTTAAATATGTGGACTTTGGCAATACTGCAAAAATAACACTTAAAGATATGCGTAAAATAAAGGATGAGTTTCTGAATCCCCCAGAGAAGGTAATTTATTTATTTTGAATTATAGTGTTAGAATATTAGTACAAATATGAAAGTATTTTTAGAAATCATTTTTACCATAGAAATATTCTGTTAAATAATATTTCTGTCTGTAAATAATTTCTAACACATAGACTATAGAAAAGAGTTACTATAATTACTCTAATTTTCTATGCAGCATTATAAGTTATTAAGAAATGTATATATATCTTAGCAAATAAGCATTAATTATAAATGTATATGTTTACATATATTTGTGTCCTTATAAGTATTACTGCTCTGCAGCTCTTAATGTTATTTTGAAATACCTGTATAATGAGGTAAGAGGATGATGTATTTTGTGAAAAAAAATCTTTTCATAGGAGTATTTTTCTGCAATCTCATTTATGTGTAAGTATATATGACATGTGCAAGAGAAAGAGAGAAATCTGGCAGAAAAAGTGAAAAATTATCCTTCTCTTGGAATCCTACTCCCGGGAGATATGGTTAAGGCTTATTTTCTATCTGACAATACACCTAAGCATTTGAATTTTGGTTAAGCAATATGTTAAAATGTTATAGGAAAAACTTGAAAATCTAGATATAAAGAGGATTCACTCAGAACTGTTAACTATTTTGGGGGCACCTGGGTGGCTCAGTTGGTTAAGCATCTGACTTCGGCTCAGCTCATGACCTCACAGTCTGTTGGTTTGAGCCACGGGTTGGGCTCTATGCTGACAGCTTAAGGCCTGGAGCCTGCTTCAGATTCTGTGTCTCCCTCTCACTCTACCCCTCCCTCACTTACTCTCTGCCTCTCTCAAAATAAAAACCTAAAAAAATGAATATTTTTGATACATGTAGTTCTTTTTTTTTTTTTTTATTTGAGACAGAAACAGAGCATGAGCAGGGGAGGGGCAAGGAGATTGGGAGACAAAGAATCTGAAGCAGGCTTCAGACTCTGAGCTGCCAGCACAGAGCCCGATGTAGCGCTCAAACCCATGAACCATGAGATCAGGACCTGAGCCACCCGGGTGCCCCTGATACATGTAATTCTAAGATGTGTCTTTTCTGTTTTTAACAATTATAGGATTAGATGAATAGTCTTATAACCTGCTTTTCTCATTTAACAGCATATCATTAGTATCTATAATACTTTCATTGGATGCTTGTTATATCAGTGTTTAAATATGCAGTAGTTCATTCAACCAAATACTCTGTTAATTCCAATTATTTATAAAATATTTTATAGATACTGTTATACATTTATATTCTAAATATATGTTAAATTCAAACACAAAGTTTTTTGTACACATAAAATTTTATTTTAATTCTAAAATAATCAGAAATTAAGTTTACTTTTCTTAATGGTGCAATTTTATTTGACACAGGCAATAAAATGTAAGCTGGCCTATATTGAACCATGTATGAGGGCAATGCAGTGGTCCAAAAAAGCTACAGACAAATTTGAAGAAAAGACTCAAGATAAATTTATGACATGTTCAGTCGTTAGTAAGCTATTTCTACTTTTATTTGTTGCTCTAATATATAATTTTAATAAGAATAACATAACATTTGCCAGATCTCAGAATAAATTCAGTGTGTCATCAGTAAGAGTAGTGAGAAAGAACATGTATTGAGCATTTGGTGTAGTAGATATAGTTGTAGGCTCTAGAATATAAAATCAGCATGAGGCAAAAATTACCATCAAAGATCGAGTCATTCCAAGGGTGCCTGGTTGGCTCAGTTGATGGAATGTGTGACGTGATCTCGGGGTTGTAGTTTCCAGCTCTGCTTTGGATGTAAAGATTACTTAAAATCTTAAATGGCACCTGGGTGGCTCACTTGGTTAGGCATCTGACTTCAACTCAGACTAGTGTTTTGTTAGTTCAACCACCGCATCTGGTGCTGACAGATCAGAGCCTGGAGCCTGCTTTGGATTCTGTGTCTCCCTCTCTTTCTGCCCCTTCCCCACTCATGCTCTCTCTCTCTCAAAAATAAACATTAAAAATTTGAAGTATAAATCAATTAAAAGTTGAATCTTAAAAAAAATAGGGGTGCCTGGGTGGCTCACTCGGTTAAGCATCCAACTTCAGCTCAGGTCACGATCTCACGGTTTGTGGGTTCAAGCCCCTCATTGGCCTCTGTGCTGACAGGTCAGAGCCTGGAGCCTGCTTCGGATTCTGTGTCTCCCTCTCTCAGTCTGCCCGTTCCCTGATCAAACTGCCTCTCTCTTTATCTGTCTCTCAAATTATATAAATAAGTGTTTAAAAAAATAAAAAGATCAAGTAATCCTGGATATGGCCTCTTGAAAGCCCTAATGGCAGGAATTAGCTTCTTTTATTTCTGTTTGCATTTTTGCAAGGGGTCTATCCTGATTTGGCATAATGGCTGCTAAAGTTTAATGTGCAGGAAAGTGAGGGGAAGTAGAACATAACTGATGGTTTTCATATGGGTTTTTTTTTTCCATTTCATACGACTTAAGTGAATTCAACTATAGGCTCTCCCCATATTTTGAAAAAACCTATTTCTTTTTTGGAGTAGTTTGGGTCCAAGATACAGGCTGACTACTATCTTACAATAACCCAACATGTTCTGAAAATGAAAAGTTGAGTAGCAAAACCTGATCTGAATTTGACATGAAGGTATATACAGTCTTTATCTCCTTTATAGTGAATATCATATATTCCATTTCAGGATAGTAAAGTATGTTTGTAGGCAGAATCTGCTGGGGGTATTACAAAATATGCAGTATATGTTTTACATAACCTTACTCAATTTGAAGAGATCTGAAACATCTGGCCGTAAGGGGTTTGAATTTGGGTGTGGGGAGTGGTGAGTGTCTGTTATTTTCTGGCTGTGTTGGTCTTAATAAGTATTAGTGCAGAATATACAAGATCATGTTTACTTAGCGTTGGTTTATGGGAATTTCTAGGGTAATTTTTACTATATCTATTTATTCACATTTATGATACTACCATTAAGTGAACCCAACTACTATGAGTGTCAGTCTCTGGAGACTGAAGTTTAGTGGTCAGCTGCTCAAGGTTACATAACCTGGAACTGATGAATATCAGTGATAATTTATACACATTGTTGATACAAGAAATTGTTCTGAAGAAAGTTTCTTTAGGGAGGAATGTGATTATAGATATTGCATCATCTGTCACTAACATTTTTATATCTGTCTTCTCTGATATGAACAGTAAATTAGGGCTTCTTAGTCCTTGAATTGTCTCCACTAGTTTTGTGCAGAATTTAACCTAGATAATTCTGCTTACCAACTTTCCTTTTGGGATTTTATTCTCTTGGTTTTAGCTCCCTTCCCTGCAGTGGACCTGACTTGGTTTCGTTCTTTATTCCTTTTGCTTACTGACTTAATTACTTGTTCTACCAATAATATTCAAACACTAGTCACAACATAGTTATTATCCTAGATAATTTGAGCGGGGCCTTCTGGCACTCCTTAAATCTAAAATCTTACCTCATTAACCTGTGCAATGATGAAATTAAGGGTTTTAAGATGTTAATATTAAAATGAACTACCTACCACAGCTGAGAAGGGAAGACTCCCAGTATTATGCATATTTAAATTTTGATTAGCAGAGCAAGGAAGGTGATGACAATACAGAACCATATAGAAAGTTGGTCCTTTTGGACTAAGAACTTTATGTATGGGAAATACAGTCAAAGAACTAAAGGGAATGCAAAAGCACAAGAGGTGGAAAGTATGGAGATGAAAATTTGTTGAGGCTCAGCATCGCTTAGCCTTTTATTTCTAGATGATATGACTGATCCATTGAAAAGTAGTCCAGAATCATTTTTAGGCTCTTGAAAAAAGTTTTCTAACCTGTATCTTTATGATCTATGAATTATCTTTCTAACCTGCAGCTACCAGCTGCTGTTGTGTAGAAAGTGTAGGCATAAACTGCAGTTAAAGCATATGTGTTTCCTGTGTTATTTATTCAGATACGTATTAGCCAGGTTCTCTGTGCTGTGTGCCATAAGGAAGTAAACAGGCACATGAGATGTAAATTTTGCCCATAGTTAAACTCCCAGTTTCATTTAAGAAATCTAAATAGATCTACTTGGGGTTTTTTAATTTTTTTAATGTTTTTTATTTATTTTTGAGAGAGACAGCACAAACCGGGGAGGGTCAGAGAGAGAGGGAGATATAGAATCTGAAGCAGGCTCCAAGCTCTGAGCTAGCTGTCAGCACAGAGCCCGATGCGGGGCTCAAACCCACAAACTGTGAGATCAAGACCTGAGCCGAAGTCAGATGCTTAACCGACTGAGCCACCCAGGCACCCCAGATCTACTTGTTTAAGTAACCAATTTGTTTCTAAAAGAAATAAAAAATTAGATGGTTTGTCCTAAAAACAGAGGCATCGGAAAAAATTCCAGATTCCAATCTCTAATTAAGAGTATTTTTGGAGTTTTTGTTGTTTTGAACTTTGTGCCATTTTTCTAAAAGCTGTAAACCTCTGCAGATAATCACTGGCCTGAATTAACTTTCCTTCTTTTGTCTTCTGGAACTTGGTTGAATTCAATAAAACAGTTTAAAAATATAGGTCAATTTCTATTTTTCTGAGTTTAAGGTTTAAACTGCCTTTGATTTGTTGTAGAACAGCACATAATAATCTAAAATGAAAATTGTATTAATTTGCCTGTGCTACAGATGACATGGACAATTTCTTTATAAATGTTTATAAAATGTTACTTTTACTCCTGCAGAGACTGTGATACTACTCAGCAGGAAGCCACATGTATGCAAAATGAAATTAAGTTTCTTATTATTTAAAATTGCCTCATTTAGTATATTTTGCCACATATTTATTTCTTCCCCAAACTTGTCTTAATGGTTTTACAGAAATTCTGGAAGATAATGTGCTCTCAGTTGAGCTTTTTGAGTCTCTTGGTGCTCCTGGAATGACTCCTATCAGTATAAATGACCAGCTAGTCAAAGAGGGCCTAGCCTCTTATGAAGTAGGGTAAGTAGACCTATAAATTTTTAAAAATTCCTATGTAACATCAGACTGAGTTTTCTTTTTGTTTTAATTCAGGGTTATTGGGGTGTCTGGTTGGCTCAGTCAGTTGAGTGTTTGACTTCGGCTCAGGTCATGATCCCACAGTTTGTGGGTTTGAGCCCTGTGTCGGGCTCTCTGCTGACAGCTCAGAGCCTGGAGCCTGCTTCAGATCCTGTGTCTCCTCTCTCTGCCCCTCCCCTGTTCGCACTCTGTCTCTCTCTGTCTCTCAGAAATAAGTAAATGTTAAAAAAATTTTTTAAGTCAGGTTATCAAGATGAAACATACAATAAGAGTCACCCTATTATTTATACCATCACACAACCATTATCATAGTCAAAATACAGAATATTTCTATCACCACAAAAAGTTCCTTATGCACTTTTGTAGTTATTTCTCTTCCTCCACACCCAAACCTTGGCAATTACTGATCTAATTTCTGTTTCTATAATTTTGACTTTTCTACAACTTCTTGTAAATGGAGTCACAGTGCATTGACTTTTGTGTCTGGCTTCTTTCATTTCACTTAATGCTTTTGAGATGCATCCATGTTGTTGCATATGGCAGTTTTTATTGCTTACTAGTATTCTGTTGTGTGGTTATAGACAGTATCATACAGTCCCTAATTGGTGACCACTCGGCCTATTTCCAGTGTGAGAGAGTTTATGAATAAAGGTGTTGTAAACATTTGCATACAGGTCTTTGTAGGCATATATATGTATTTTTTTCTCAGTAAATTCCTGGAAGTGAGGTTACTGCTTGTAAAGTAAGTTTTTTGTTCTTTATTTAGTCTAATATCCACCCCCGTAATTGCCTTGATCACTTTGGCACAAATCTCAGACACCATATAACTTCATCCATTTAGTATTTTAGTATGTATATCTAAAAGAAAACTTATTTTTTAATAAAGAGGCATGTATTTTTAACTTTATAGGAATAAACTGCCACATGTTTTCTAAATAGACTCTACCATTTTGCATTTCCACCAGCAATTTGTGAGAGTTCTGTTGTCCTGTATCCTTGCCAGCATTTGATCTGGTCATTTTGTGTTTACATTAGACCTTTTAATAGAAATATAGTGAATTTTCATAGTGGTTTTAATTTTAATGTATTTAATGACATTAAGGATATTTTTATGTGCTTATTTGCCATCTGTATCTCTTACTTGGTGAAGTTTCTTTTCAGCTGTTTTGTGCTAATGTAAAATCATGTTGCTTGTTGTTAGTGAAAATGAAATTTCTTTAACATATTCCAGATAAAAGTCCTTCATCAGATAATGTACTTTGCAATTTTTTTTTCAATCTGTTGCTTCTTAACAATGACTTGAAAGAGCAGAAGTTTCTGGCTTTGAAGTCTACTTTGATAATTTTTTCTTTTATAATTCAGGCACTTTGTTTTGTAACTAGGAAATCTTTGCCTAACTCAAGGTTATAAAATTTTCTCCTATGTATTCTTCTGAAGTTTTATAGTTTTAGGTTTCACATTTAGGTCTGTCATCCTTTTTATTTTGTTAAGTAGACTTTCTTTTTTGGAGCAGTTTTATTTTCATAACATTGAGCAGAATGCAAAGGGATTTCTCACATACTCCTTGCTCCCTCAAGAGGCACCCCCCCCACTATCACCTGTCAAAGTGGTATAATGTCAGTGAAACTACACTGACATATCATAATCATTCAACATCCATAATTTACATTAGTGTACATTCTGTGGGCTTTGTCCAAATGTATGATGACATAATCTACCATTATAATATCAGAGTATTTCACTAGCCTAAAAATTTCCTGAAAAGTCCATTAGCTATAGATTCAGCTCAAACCCTGCCAAAATTCCATTAGATCAAAAATTTCAGAAATTGATAATATTTTAAATTTTATACGAAAATGCAAAACATAAAATAGCCAAAACCATTTTGAAAAGAAAGACAAAGTTGGAGGACTTCTACCTCCCAATGTCAGAACTTAATATAAAGCTACAACTACAAAGACAGTGTGGTACTAACATAAAGATAGACCTATAGATGAATAAATATAATTGAGAATTGAGAAATAAATCTTTATAATCAGTTGACTTTTTAAACAAAGGTGCAAAGGCAGTTCATTGGGGAACAGAGGTCATCTGTTCAGTAATTGGTGTTGTGGCAATTGGATATCCACCAACAAAAAAGATAAACATAGCTCACACCATACACAAAGTTCACTCAAAATGGAATATACTCTTAAAATTAAGAGCTAAAACAAAACTTCTGGGAGAAATAGGATGAAATCTTTAAGCCTATAGATTGGGCAAAGATTTCTTAGATAGGACAGCAGAAGCACAGTTCATAAAAGAAAAAAAATCGGTATGTTGATCCTCATCAAAATTCAAAACTAGTGTACTTTGAAAGACACTATTAAGTAGATGAAAGACAAGAGCACTTGGGTGGTTCAGTTGGTTAAGAGACTGACTGTTGATTTCAGCTTAGGTCATGATTCTAGGGTCATGGGATCACGTTATGCATTATTGAACTCTGTGCTGTGCTGGGCATGGAGCCTATTTAAGATTCTCTCCCTCCCTGTACCCCTCCCCTGCCCATCCCTCCACCCTTTCTCTGTCTCAAAAATAAATACATAAATAAATAAATAAATAAATAAATAACAAGAACAACAACCAAATGGGAGAAAATATTTGCCAAGTATTTCCCATAAAGGACTTGTTGTATCTGGAATCTCTAGGACAAAAAATTCAGTAAGACAAATAATTCAACCAAAAGAAATGGGTACAATATATAAGAGGATGCTTACCAAAGAATGTATACAATTAGCTAATAAGTACATGAAAACATTATTAATCATCAGGGAAATGCAAATTAAAATCACAATGAGAGACCATTTCTAATGCACTAGAATGCTGTTACACACCAGATGGATGTTGGGAAGGATGTGGAGTAACCTCATCACTGGCAGGGATGTAAATGGTACAGCCTCTTTAGAAGTGGTTTGCAAGTTTCTTAAAAAGTTAAACATAAAACCACACACAACCCAGCAATTTCACTCCCTACATATCTGCCCTGGAGAAATGACAACCTGTGTTCATACACAGACTTGTGAGCAAATGTTTACAGTAGCATTATTCAGAATAGCCAACCACTGGAAATGATATAAATATCCAGTGAGTGGTAGGTAAATAGTCAAAATACTGTACATTACTATAGTGGAATACTATTTAGCCACAAAAAGGAACAAACTACTGCTGGCACATCTACATTATGGATAAACTTCAAATTTTTTAAGCTAATTAAAGCCAGATACAAGAGGTTGTATATGATTCCATTTACATAGTATGCCCAGAAAAGGCAAGTTTATAGACACAAAAAGGTTTATTAGAGGGTGCCTAGAACTAGGGGCGGGGAAGATTCACTCTAAATGGACACAGAGATGGGGCGCCTGGATCACTCAGTTGGTTGGGCCTTAGACTTCAACTCAACTCATGATCTCACCCTTGGTGAGTTTGAGCCCTGCATCACTCTGTGCTGACAGCTTAGAGCCTGGAGCCTGCTTTGGATTCTGTGTCTCACTCCCTGCCCCACCCGTGCTCATGCTCTGTCTCTCTCTCCTTCCAACATAAATAAATATAAAAAAGATAAATGGACCTGGAGGATCTTTCTGGGGAGAGGTGAAATTGTTCTAAAACAGATTTATGGTGATGGTTACACAATTTGGTAAAGTTAACTAAAAATCATTGAATCATACACTTGAAACAAGTGACTTTTTGTTGTGGAAAATCTACATCAAAAAGTTGCTTTAAAAACTCCATTAGCTAGTATATATTGGTTAAAGAAGAAAGAGATATTTGTATGCCTACTTATTACATTGTAACAAATGCCGTACCCAGTGATGAAGAAGGATGGTATGTGCCTTCACGGAGCTTAGAGTATATAGTAGGAAGGAGAGAGGATCAAGTTATCTTTGAATGTGGTAAGGACTCTTCCCATAGTGTTCTGGGAATTCTGGAGAGTTTGCCTTTGATGATTTCACCTAAGCTGAATTGTGTAGTACAATTGGAAGTAGATGCCTATGCACAGGAGAAAGATGGTGTGTCTGGGTGTTGTCGGTACACTCACATAGCTGGGAGTAGCAGGTAAGGCAAGGGATCAAGCTGGAGAGAAATGCAGAGATGAGATAATTACAGAGCCTTCATTACTGAAAAGTAAGTGAAAGATAAATTGTATCTAAATTTCAAACATTTCAGTGCATTTGAACTTCAGGAAAAAGGGTGGGAATCTATTGAATGATTTTAAGCAAGGGACTGAGAGGAAACTTGCATTTTAGAGAGCTCCCTCTGGTATTCTGCTAAGCAAAATTAGAGAAAGACAAATATCATATGACTTCACTCACATAAGGACTTTAAGACCCAGAACAGATGAACATAAGGGAAGGGAAGCAAAATTATATAAAAACAGGGAAAACGTAAGAGACTCTTAAATATGGAGTGTCGTAACCCGATGGCCGGGGCCGCTCGTCCGCCCCGACCAGCAGGGCGGAGAGGGTCCTTCTCCTGAGGGAGGGAGAGAAACGGGGCAGGAGAGGGAGACGCAAAGAGTAAAGACAGAACTCACGGTTCTCCGATCAGGCGGAAGAGAGCATTTATTCAAAGAACTGTTCTTTATATAGTCTTCAGGGGGGGAAGACAAGGCAAGCTGACCTAGGCAGGCTACAGAGTCAAATGCATATCAAAGAAGCGCCCTGACTTTGCCTCAGCAATCTTGGGGGATGGAGAACTAACACTGAATACGGTCTTGATCTTTTGTGTGCCTTGGCCACTCACGTCTAGCTCAGCAAGACAGTCGCCAAAAGTTATTTTGACCAGGAAATGGCAATCTCCAGCCTCCAGATGCAAATCTTGTTTACTGGCTCACTCAACGGAGTGATAATCCTTGCCTGAGGCAGACAGAAAACTTGGCGGCCCTGACAGTGGAGAACAAACAGGGTTACTGAACAGGTTGTGGGAGGAGGGATGGGCTAAATGGGTAAGGACATTAAGGAATCCACTCCTGAAATCATTGTGGCACTATATGCTAACTAACTTGGATGCAAATTTAAAAAAATAAATTTAAATAAACAAATAGAAGAAAGTTCCCTCTAGCTGCAAGTTTTAAAAATAAAGTGTTACGCTAGAAGTGGATATTGTAGGGTATTGAAGTTATGGTTATTTGGAGATAGAAAAACAGGCAGATTATGAAACATGAAGGAGGTGAATATTGCAGGACTTTGCACTGTAGGTAAGGAAGAGGGGAGGGGGTCAAGACTGACTTTCAGAATCACTGACTCGACCCACCCAGTAGCTGATGATATTGTTCCTTGAAAACAAGGAGCAGAAGAGTCAGGAGCAGGTTTGCAGGAAAAGTAGATGTCATATCAGCTTTGGACATGTGTTTGAGGTACCTTAGGCATATTAAATTATAGGGAGACATCTTCAAGTGGCAGACAATTGTGCGGTGTCCGGAAGACCGTCAGCCGCACACTAGGCCTTCAGGTTTGCGAGACTGGACTGCAGTGGTCGGTTTGGGTGCGTCGTAGCAGAAGCACATGATGAAGAGTGGGAGTGCAGTGGTGAGAAAAGGTCAGGCATAGTCACTCACTTCTAAATGAGCACTTTTGTGCTCAGCACGGGCACATCCAGGTTTTATCGGTGAGCCTGAAATTTGTAAGGTCCCCTTTAAGGGAGAGAATACAGAATTCTAATTATAGAATTAAATAAGCAAAAGTAATAGTTACATAGACTGATAAATCACAACAAATAACAGATTTTCAGAAGTTGACAGTACAAGCATTAAAAAACTTAGACTCCTCACAAAATACTACAATTTTTATAATGTTTTAAAGTTTATTATTTTGAGAGAACAAGAGCAAGGGAGGGGCAGAGAGAGAGGGAGGGAGAGACAGAATCCCAAGCAGTTTCCACACTACCAGCACAGAGTCTGACATGGGACCCACACCCACAAACTGTGAGATCATGACTTGAAGAGTCAGACATTTAACTGACCAAGCCGCCCAGGGGCCCCTACTTATTATTATGTTTTTTTTTAATTTTTTTTAATGTTTTATTTATTTTTGAGACAGAGACAGAGCATGAGCAGGGAGGGGCAGAGAGAGAGGGAGACACAGAATCTGAAGCAGGCTCCAGGCTCTGAGCTAGCTGTCAGCACAGAGCCTGACGTGGGGCTTGAACCCATGAATGTGAGATCATGACCTGAGCCGAAGTCAGACGCTTAACTGACTGAGCCACCCAGGTGCCCCTATTATGTTTTTTGTCTGTGTATGAATCACCACTTGAAATGCCAGATTCTATGATATTTCCTATAGGCAGAATACTCTTTAATATAGTGGATTGAAATTTATTTCTTGGTAATTTTAAAATGTTTTTCTGATCCGTAGCTCAATTATTAATGTTCTGTAAATTTCTAAAAATTATAATTAAGGAAAATCTATCATGTTTGTCACATATATATGTATTATGTATATGTATATATTTTAAGACATTTCAAATTTTGTGTAATGAATCTTACACAATCTTAAAGTTTGGATTGGCAACATTTATTAATGTATTTAATTAACTTATTAATAAGGTGAGAATATTTCTCATCCAAATTGGGACATGTTTAAGAGTGAAAGAGAAGCACATGTACCCCAATGTTCATAGCAGCACTGCCAAAAATAGCCAAAACATGGAAAGAGCCTAAATGTCCATCACCTGATGAGTGGATCAAGAAGATGTGGTATATATACACAATGGAGTACTACATGGCAATGAGAAAGAATGAAATCTGGCCATTTGTAGGAAAGTGGATGGACCTCGAGGGTGTCGTGATAAGCGAAATAAGTCAGGCAGAGAAGGACAGATACCATATGCTTGCACTCATAGGTCTAACAGGAGAAACCTAATGGAGGACCAGGGGGAGGGGAAGAGGGAAAGAGAGTTGGGGAGAGAGAGGGACGCAAAACTTGAGAGACTGTTGAATACTGAAAACAAACTAAGGGTTGAAGGGGAAGAGGGAGCGGGGAGAAGAGGTGGTGGTGATGGAGGAGGGCACTTGTGGGGAAGAGCACTGGGTGTTGTATGGAAACCAATTTGACAAACTATTAAAAAAAAAAAGAGTGAAAGAGAAACACTGTTATATAACAGCTGCTGTAAACCGAGTGGTCCAGTCACTATACTCGTTAGATAATTTGTCGTCAGCATCCTCGTTGTAGTGGTATATTACGGCATTTATTTTGTGCCCTGTATTTTCATGTTGTGACACTAAGGTGGTGGAGTATTTCTGAAATCCATTCTTGCACCAAGATGGCTAGCAATAGCTTGACCCTACAGAAATGTGGCTATCAGTCACAAGACTGTATCCCACTAAATACAAACTAAATATCTCTCCAACTCAGCTTCCCCTTAGCCAGCTCCTCAAAATGCTGTGGCAAACACCCAAGATGAAAAGAAATGTGGCAGAAGAAAAATGGGGTTAGAAAGAGTCCATGACATTTACTAAGTACAGTTAAAAATATATCGAGTGCCTGGGTGACTCAGTTGGTTAAGCATCTGACTCTGGCTCAGGTCATGATTTCACAGTGTGAGTATGATCCCCATATTGGGCTCCATGCTGACAGCTCAGAGCCTGGAGCCTGCTTCAGATTCTGTGTCTCCCTCTCTCTCTGCCCCTCCCCTGCTCACACTCTTGTCTCTCTCAAAAATAAATATTAAAAAAATTTTTTTAGTATTTACTTTAAAAATTTTTATAAAACACGTTGATTTGCCTTTCCAAGATTCCTATGTAAGTGAGGAGTCCTGGGGCTTAAAAAGAAGTTTTAGTAAAACCACCTCTAGTTTTCTGGCAGCCCCAACCAATCTCCTTGCCCTCCAAATCCCAGATTTTTGTTTTCTGACTACTGCAACTAGAGCCACCTTTTTCATTGTATCTGTTGCCTGTCCTCAAAATAGAACATGAGCTTCCCTTGATCAGTGCCTGCCCTGATCACCTGAAGAAGTGAAAAAAAAAGTCAAGTTCCACAAACCAGTCTCTCTAATGGACTCAACCATGTTATCCACAGTACCCACCATTCTTTATAAAGTGATGTTGCCAAGAGGATGTGGAGAAAGGAGAACCCTCATGGGATAGCTACTCTGGAGAACAGTATGGAGGTTCCTCAAAAAGTTAAAAATAGAACTACCCAATGACCCAGCAATTGCACTACTAGCTATTTACTCCAAGGGCACAAAAGCACAGATTCGAAGGGGCTCATGTACTCTGCTATTCATAGAGCAGCATTATCAGCAATAGGCCAACCATGTAAAGGGCTCAGATGTCCAACTAAATCCTATATCAGAAACCAACTTTACAATATATGTTAACTAACTAGAATTAAAATAAAAACTTGAAATAAAAAGTAATTTCATGGGGTGCCTTGGGTGGCTCAGTCAGTTAAGTGTTAGACTCTTGATTTCAGCCTAGGTCATGAGATCAATCCCTGTGTGGGGCTCTGCACTGAGTGTGGAGCTTGCTTAGGATTCTCTCCCTCCCTCTCTCTGTTCTTCCCCCCTCCTCTCTCAAATAAAAAATGAAAAATAATAAAGTAATTTTACTTCCTGTGACTTAAAAATGTTATCTATAAAATATTGTAGTATGGATAAACATGTTTTATGAATTCAATGACTAGATAAAATGTCTGTGCTAAAAATATATATATGAAAAATGTTGCCAAAGTAATCTGTTCCTTCCTACCTCAAAGTTCATGCCATCTCCTACTGCCTTGCTGTATCTAAGCTACATGCTTTCTTTTAGTTTACTTGAATGCCTAACTCCTACTTATCCTTTTAAAATCTCAGTTGAAAAGTCACTTAATCAGAGAAACATTCCCCAACTCGCAGACTAGGCTAGATTTCACTGGCCTATGCCAAATCTTTTCTTTGTAACTCTTGTTCATGTAATTTATTTTTGTGTGCGTAATTATGTATCTTAGGATCAATATACTCGTAGGTCCATGAGAACAGGAATCCTGCCTAGTTTGTCCACTGCCATATCTCTGCATCTAACATTATGCTTGGCTCACAGTATTTACCTAGTAAATATTAGTTAAATGGAGGAAATGAATATATGGATCTCTGAAGAGAGACATGGTTAGGGGATTCACCTAGGAGTTAGCAGCATATAAATGAGTCCATTAGATACATTCATTATTCATCTCAATCTCCCTTGATGAAGATGCAACTGTGAGGATTATAATCTATGAGAAAGTCCAAAAATAATAGATGATGAACCTGAGACTGAAGAAAAACCAGGAACCAGAGAAAGAACATTTCAAGAAGGAAAGAGTGGCTAGTGCTGATAAATCAAGTCAAGTAAGAACTAAAAGTTACCCATTAGATTTAGCAACAAAAATTAGGTCACCTTGGTTAGCTAAATCTCAAGCTTATTGTGAAAGAAATTAAGTTTAATAAAAATAAAGGACATCTAATTATCTGTGTTACCAGTCTGAACTAACCTAACTATTAAACATTCTAAATGCTTCATTCAATAGTTTCTCTTTTTAATACATTTCTCATTTTAATATCAATTGGCTTCCACTTGCATTCTCATTGGCAATGGATTGATACTTTTTAGTCATCAAGACAAATTATCAGTAATTCTTTGTGAGTATAAGGTATCAATGGCAAATGATGAAATTATGAGCAAACTTGGTATTTAAAGCACTTTTAAAATAGAAAGTTTGGGGGCACCTGGGTGGTCCTGTCAGTTGAGCATCTGACTCTTGATTTCAGCGCAGGTGTGATCACAGGGTTGTAGGATCAAGCCCCATGTTGGGCTCAATACTGAATGTGGAGCATGCTTGGGATTCTCTCTCCCTCTCTCTCTGCCCCCCCTCCACCCATACTCTTGCTAACTCAAAAAAAAAAAAAATAGAAGTTTGGCTTGTAGGGTGGTTTTTGTACTTAATTTGGTAGTAGTACCCTTTTTGAAAAGAACTAAAATTGCTGTTAATATGAAAACTAGGAAGCAGCAAATCATAGTTAAACTTTTCACCTGTAGATCTAAGCAAATAGAAACATGAATATTTTGCAAACTACTCTTTTTGCTAATGAGTTTTGTTATTTTCCAGGTATACCCTCAAGGGTAACTCCAAAAAGCATAGTGAAGTATGGGATCCTTCTCCAGAAGAAATTATTTCAAATGAAGTAAACAGTTTAAATCCTATGTCTATAAAATCACTACCTAATGAGAATCTCCAATCACTTTATAACAAGGAACTACCTGTACATATCTGTAGTGTGATATCTCCTGAGAAGATTTATGTTCAGTGGTTATTAACAGAAAACTTACTTAGCAGGTATGACATAAGGAAAACATATTGCACATGGGCTTTTCTCTATATTTTGTTTCAAAAATCTATAAGTCAAAATGTAGAATTTTAAAAGCAAAATTATTTCAGCTAGTCACTTAAAAACTAGTTAAAAGTATAGAGATAGTGTCTTCACTTGTTATTTTCACTACATTAGAATTAGTCATTCCACAAATACTTATTGAATACCTATTATTTGACAACCAGTATCGCAGGTGTTGGGGACACAGTGGTAAAAATATTTACAAGTCTTTGCTGTCATAAAGCTTAAATTCTGGTAGAGAGAGAGAGACAATAGACAACACTTTAAAAAAAATTTTTTTAATTCTTGATAGAGAGAGAGAGAGAGAAAGAGAGAGCGCGAGCGAGCATGAGAGGGGGAGGGGCAGAGAGAGAAGGAGACACAGAACCAGAAGCAGGCTCCAGGCTCTGAGCTAGTGGTGAGCACAGAGTCTGATGTGGGGCTCGAACCCACAAACGTGAGATCTGACCTGAGCAGAAGTCGGAGGTTTAACCAACTGCGCCTCCCGGGCGCCCCGACAAAATATTTACTGTAGCAGATTGTGACAAAGACAATAGAGTAAAAGCAGTTGGGGAGGAAGGCAATTTTGGATGATCAGGGAAGACCTCAAGAGGACAACGACATTTGAAATGGACCCTAAAGGAGGAGACGGAGTAAGCCATGAGGATATGTGGAGGAAGGTCATTGCACACAGAGGGAGAACAAGTTTAAAGACCCTGCAGTGGAAATGTGTTTGGGTTTTCAAGGAAAAACAAGGTATCCAGTTTGGCTTGAGTAGAGTGAGAAAAGGGAGACAGTAGAAGACATGGTCAGAGAATTATATGTTGTAAGAAAAGGTTTGAAAGTTAATTTTTTTTCTCTAGTTTAGAAGAAAAGATGGTAGCTGCTTATGAAGACTCGAAATGGGAACCTATTAAATGGGAAAATGATATGCACTGTGCTGTTAGGATTCCAGATAAAAATCAGTGGCAAAGAGGCCAGATCATCACAATGGTTACAGACACATTGGTAGAGGTAAATGCAGAGTTAAAAATACAATTGTGAAGGTAAATGGATTCAGTATTTTTATTTTGAAAATTTTTAATCTAATTTTTATTATGCTGTTCAGTTTGGAAAAAGTATTTTGAAATAGTGTCTTTCCCCAGTCTCAAAGTTCCTATTTTCATAGGTTTTGCTGTATGACGTGGGTGTTGAACTAGTAGTAAATGTTACCTGTTTACGAGAGCTTCAAGAAAACCTACGGATGATGGGAAGATTATCTTTGGAATGCTCTCTTGCTGATATAAGGTAGTATTTAGCTGAATAAATGTTCTCACTATTGAATAATTATAAGTATTTTTCTTTTTGGATGGGTTCTTTTCAGTCTTTCCTTTTACTAGCATTCTGAAACTCAATAAATCTAGTTAATTTGGGAGGTGCCTGGGCAGCTTAGTCAGCTAAGTGTCTGACTTCAGTTTAGGTCATAATCTCACAGTTCGTGAGTTCAAGCCCCACATCTGGCTCTCTGCTGTCAGCACAGAGCCCACTTTGGATCCTCTGTCATCCCCCCCACCCCTCTCCCACTCGTATATTTTCTCTCCCTCTCCTTCTCTCTCACACATAAATAAATAAACATTTATTTAAAAATCTAGTTAATTTTGAGGTTTTAAGAAGAGGGGAAGATAAAAATTTGGAGCACATAAACTTTAGGGATATGAAGGAATAGAAATAGGTGAGTATGACAAGTATCTATGTAGATTCAATTTTGTTAAATATTAAAAACTTGAGGGACATAAGCAGATAGAAATAAAGTGTATTTAATAAGCTTAGCATTGCATGGCAATCTAAAAATGTATGAATTACCAAAAAGTGAATTAGGATTCTGAAAGTGGCATGAAATACTTTTTGAATCTAGAATACTGTAGAATCCAGAATTCTGCCATAAACACAAAGCAGCTTGGATAGCAAAAGTAAAGGCTGCACAATCTCTACAACCAAAGTAGACAACTAGGTTTCCCTCTGTAAACCCCCAAATATAAATAAGTGTGGTATGCCATGCCCTTATGGACCCTTATGGGCCTTTATGGTTATCGGCATTTGTGTGGAAGGAAGGCTGCCTGGGATTTTAACAGCTCTCGGAGTAGGAATCAGCAACAGTGTTTCACTGGAGCATGCAAGCCAGTCTGAGAACCACCAAGACCAAGAAGGGAATAATGCAAGATGCTCTTCATAAATGGATGCTAGAGATCTATGATATGCCACATTTTTTGTGGTGCTGGAGCCTTAGCCATATAACGTTTGGAAGTTAACTGGTGCTCTCTTCCATGACCCCACACTGAGCCTAATTTGAGCAAGACAGACAATGGGGCAAAGGAAAGAAAAGATGCAGACAAAAGTAGGGGAGAGGAGCAAGATACCAAAGTATGAGGCC
This sequence comes from Suricata suricatta, assembly GCF_006229205.1. Classification (NCBI taxonomy): domain Eukaryota; kingdom Metazoa; phylum Chordata; class Mammalia; order Carnivora; family Herpestidae; genus Suricata; species Suricata suricatta. The sequence goes on along the minus strand of NC_043703.1, from coordinate 78,166,215 downwards.
ATATTTTCTGTCACTTTGGGAAAACAGCACCAGAGAGTTCTAGAGCCATGAAGCTAGGAAAGCAGTTATGATCCACCTCTTCCTCCTAAAAGCACAGGAAATCTTATTTCACTTAAAACATGATATATCATTTGCAAATATCTTCTCCCATTCAATGAGTTGTCTTTTTGTTTTGTTGGCTGTTTCCTTTGCCTACAAAAGCTTTTTATTTTGATGTAGTCCTGATAGTTTAATTTTGCTTTTGTTACCCTTGCCTCAGGAGACCTCTCCAGAAAAATGTTGCTATGGCAGTACCAGAGAAATTACTGCCTGTGTTCTTTTCTAGGATTTTTTATGGTTTCAGGTCTTACACTTAGTTCATTTTTTTCTAAAGAAGACTTACAGATGTTCAATCCACAATTGGATATCTCTTCACACATGTTAGATAGCTATTAAAATGACAAGAAATAATACATGTTGGTGAGGATGTAGAGAAAAGGGAAACGTGATGTACTGTTGGTTGGAATATAATTGGTACAGCCGCTCTGGAAAACACCAGAGAGGTTCTCAGAAATTTAGGATAGAACTACTATATGATCCAGCAATTCCACGTCTAGGTGTTCATCAAATGACAACTGAAACACTGATTCAAAAAGACATATACACCCCTATGTTCATTTCAGTGTTATGTACAGTAGCCAAGATAGGAAAGCTATAGATGGATGGATAAAGATGATGTGTGAGGTGATATCCCATTGTACCAGATTCAGATTATGTCTTCCTGACCATGTCTTGGAAGATGCTATGTTTCTAAGAATGTAGCCATTTGTCCCAATTTTCGGTATATTATTGTTCATATCAGATTCCCACCAGACTTAGTATGGATATATATTATCCTCAGATTTCTTTTTGAAAAATACAGAGGTGGCAGTTGTAGGACACATTTCATTGAATTACAGAGTTTTATAAAGGGGGATTACAAGAATTACAGAGTTTTATAAAGGGGGATTAGGAAGTATAAACTTCGCTTTATAAAATAATAAGTCATGGAGATGAAAAGTCTGCATAGAGAATATAGTCAATAATGTTATGATCATGTTGTATGGTGACAAACTTGCCTTGGTGAGAACTGAGTAAGGTATGGAATTATTGAATCAATATGTTGTACACTAGATACTAATGGCATTGTATGTTAATTATACTTCAATAAAAATAAAAGGTTTATAGAGTCTTAAAGTTGGAACTCAAAGATCTTAGAGGCAGCATGACTGTAATTCTGTTTATACCAGCCCTGATAAGTGAACATTCAAGACCAGCTGCTCTGTTGCTGTGGAGCAGAGCCCTCAGAGGAGGTTGTTTCTTATTGAGCAGCTCCAGTGACTAGGACTTCCTTACTCTGTATTAAAATTAGTCTCCCCAATAGGATGCCTTGTTCTTAATGATCCCTTTCTGTTCTAATTGCTGACATACTGTTTATTTAATGTTCTTGAAGAGCTTATCAATAATAGTTTCCATAATCTGCCTATTTGCACAGAATATTTCTGTAATCTTACATGTACCTTTTCCAATATCGGATTACTAAGAGTGACTGTGGACCATATCTGTAAATTGGTTCTATAAATTAAAAGAATGTAATGCCCTGAATGGAAATCTCAGGCCTGCATACTAAAAATTCTTATCCTAAGGGTGCCTGGGTGGCTCAGTCACTTAAGCGTCTGACTTTGGCTCTGATCATGAACTCATGGTTCATGAGTTTGAGCCCTGTGCTGTCAGCACAGAGTCTGCTTCAAATGTTCTGTTCTCCTCCCTCTCTTCTTCTCCTCCGCTAACACTCTCTCCTTTTCTCTCTCTCAAAAACAAACATTTTTTAAAAATTAAAAAAAACTTATCCTAGTTTTCACTTCTACCTTGAACAGTTCAATCAGAGCAGTTGAACAGAATCTCATCAATCCTTTAATTGAATCCAATAAGGTAGAGAATGTGTTCCTATATACACCTTGAATTATATCTTTTGGACTCAAATGGAATACCATTATCTAATGAGTCTAATAATAGCTAACCTTTAGCACTTCTGGACCCTGTATTAATTGTCTTACAGGCATTACTTTAGTTAACCCTCGTAATAAACCTTAAAGCTATAGATAAGGGATTATCTATAGATATGAAAATTAACAAGAGGTTAATTTATTATCCAGAGTAATACATCTATTAACTTTTGAGCTAGGATTATAAACAAGGTCTGAATTCAGAATTGGAACCAAGTGCCTGGGTAGTCGGGTTCTGTGGTGACAGTACGGAGCCTGCTTGGGATTTTCTTTCTCCCTCTCTCTGTGTCCCTCCTCTGCTATAGATAGATAGATAGATAGACAGACAGACAGACAGACATATATTTTAAAAAAAGAATTGGAGCTCTAATTACTATGATTTACAACTCTACTGAGAAATCTTTTTCTTATTTTAGTAAAATATACATAACATGTAATTTGCCATTTTTAATGTACATTGCAGTCATATTAAATACATTCATATGTTGTGTAACATTTACTACTATCCATTTCCAGAGCCTTTACATCTTTCCCAACTGAAACATTTTTTATGATTATTTGTGAATACAGACCAAAGTTTTTTAATGTTATAAATACTTCCAAAGTTCACATTCAAATACTTCAAAGTTAATATTTACAAAATGTACATTCATAATAGATCATAGAAAAATCTTAATGTTAACACTGATTATTTTTTAAAATATTTATTTAAATATTTATTTTGTGGAGATTGCATGCAGGAGAGAGGCAGAGAGAAGGGGGCCCAGGAGCCAAAGTGAGTTCTGAACTGACAGGATAGCTGCAGCAAGCCCAGTGTGGGCCTCAAACTCATGAGCCTTGAGATCATGACCTGAGCCAAAGTCAGACACTCAACCAACTGAGTCACCCACATGTCCTTGTGAACACTGATTTTTATCTGAATACCATTATAATAAATTTTTAAAACCACAACTAATTCTAAGAGCCACTGATAATTTAAATTCTTAATCTTAAGAGCACCATTTGGGCTTCTTAGTAAATAGTGTCGCATATTTACTAAATCCTACTTGGTCAGACTACCTGCACAGTTGGTTTTGTTCACTCACTGATGTGAAAAGATCAGCCAGGTTAGTTATTTACTTGGTGGTCAGCTCCATTGAAACTCCAAATCTAGAAATCCTGTATAGAGAGCCTTCAGAGCCTGCATTATGATACTTGTAATCTCCTTAGTGGTACTAGTTCTTTATTCTTTGAGGTGGATTTGATGGAAAGTCACTCTGTTTCAATTCCACAAACTAAAATAGATGATGAAATTGAATATTCTGCTTTTTATTGGCCTGTCAGTATTTGTTGAACACTTTTTTAAATGTTTACTTGTTTCGAGAGAGCGCATGGGTTAGCGGGAGGGGAGCAGAGAGAGGGTGAGAAAAAGAATCTTATGCAGGCTCCATGCTCTGCGCAGAGCCTGACATAGGGCTTGATCTCATGATTGTGAGTGAGATCATGGCCTGAGCGAAAATCAAAAGTTGGACACTATTCCTGAAATCATTATTACACTATATGTTAATTAACTTGGATTTAAATTATAAGTAAGTAAATAGTCAGATGCTTAACCAGCTGAGCCATGGAGGCACCCTTATTGAGCATTTTTACCATGAATATTAAAAATAAATTTTCTATAAATTATTGAGGCTAATATTCATGGATAGCAGTTCATATTAGATTTAAATTCCAGAAAAAAGCTTTCAAAAATGTTAGGGCAGTGGAATCATTATTGCAAAGTGATTGTCCTTTTTAAATTTCCATTAAATAATTTTGAGGTGCCTTCTGTGTGCCAGGCACTATTCTAAGCATTAGGTATATGATGATGGACATAACACATAATACATTATCCCTGCTCTCTCAGTTTATAATCTAGTCAGCATGTATGAAGTGTACATAATCGGTTAAAAAAAAACTTAAAACATAGCTTTTTAAGGATTCTCAATGTAGTTGCAGAAAAGATATACATAAGTTAGCATATGATATGATCCCGAAGTAGAATAGAAAGGAGTAAGCAAAAGTCTATGAAAACAGAGAAGAAAATTGTGAAAATAACAAGCCATGTTTAAATTGATATCTCACTACATATGTAATTTGTTCATATATATAAGAATGTATACATATAGTGGTTCTTTTATATTTCTGGATCTTATGCTGTTATAAAACAAGTTGTCTTTTTTTTGTGGTTGTTTTAGACCAACTGGTGGGAGTGACAAGTGGACAGCTACAGCTTGTGACTGTCTTTCATTGTACCTGACTGGAGCTGTGGCCACTATAGTCTTACAGGTGGGTCGTGGGCTAAACAGTTACAATAGATACATAGTGGATATTTCATTGATGTTTTGCACAATTTATTGTTGAGAAAATAACAGCAAACTATTTGGATATTTTGACAGCCTTTTTTGGTCTTATTTCAACTTATAACACTTGTATGATATAGATGTCCCATAAATGATATGAATTAAAACATTTCTAAAGTAATAATTTTGAGTTGATAATTTGCATGTTAAAAAACATTATGCTAGAGAGCATTTTTTAAAAATGTTTAATGTGTTTTGAGAGACAGACTGAGAGTGAGGGGAGGGAGAGGCAGAGAGAGAGGGAGATACAGAACCCAGAGCAGGCTCCAGGCTCTGAGCTGTCAGCACTGAGCCCAACATGTGGCTTGAACTCACAGACCTGTGAGATCATGACCTGAGCTGAAGTGGAACGCTTAACTGACTGAGCCACCGAGGTGCCCCACTAGAGAGCATTTCTAAAGCCTTTTGCTAGTCATTATAAACTGAAGAGTTAGTCTACTGAAATCATATTGATTGTATGTATAAGAATGAGTGTTTGTGTTAAGTATGGGGTTTGAGAAGAGGGATAGATTTTTTCAGAACTCTTAAAAGTATTCTTTATTTACTTTTGTTCCAATGGGATACCTTTATTGTGTTGATGATTAGAATTTTCTTAGGTAACTTTTCCATGTTACTTTTTCTATGTGTACTTTCTCCATTTTCCTAATTCCTTGCAGCACTTGGCTTCCTTTCCTTTATCTGCGCGCGCGCGTGTGCGTGCGCGCGCACACACACACACACACACACACAGCACACCTGGGAAAATACATTTCAATTCTATAATTCGCAAAGGGTTTAGGAGGATAGACAAATTTGTAACTTATGTTCCCTCAGCCTGTTCTGGGCTGAAAGAAAAGTTTTCAGTCTGCCTCCCCTGACACATACACCTACGTTGGATAGCTCAGTCAGTTGAGCATCTGACTTTGACTCAGTCATGATCTTGCAGTTCATGGGTTTGAACCCAACTTGGGGCTCTGCACTGATGTTGCAGAACCTGCTTGGGATTCTTTGTCTCTCCCTCTCTCTCTGCCCCTCCCTAATTCATGCACACCTGCTCACTGTCACTCTCAAAATAAGTGAACTCAAAAAAAAAAAAAAAAAAGATAAGACAGTGAGGTCTTCCTGACACATTTCACAAACCTGTCCCACTTAACTCTCTTCCATGTTATTTTCTCTCTAATACAGAGTCAGGTATCAAAATTACTTGGTTGGAAATTTATTTTTCTGACGTGGATAAATGTGGAGGGAATGCCTGTGCGAAGTCTGTTGTTTATAAGGTTTCCTTTAAGTATTCCATATTAACTGTGCTCTTAAATCACTGCAGGAAAACAATACAACATGGCCGTTACCTGTGAAAATTTTCTGCAGAGATGAAAAAGGAGAGCGTGTCGATGTTTCTAAATATTTGATTAAAAAGGGTTTGGCTTTAAGAGAAAGGAGGTAGAGACTTTTTTTTTTTAATATCAGTTTATAATGAAGGCTTCTCATTTGCCTGTGTAAATTTTTATACCTGTGTGCTTTCGTCTTTTTTGCTCCTAATGATTTATAAACTAACCTCGAGAAGCCAGCTCAGAATTAAATTCATTTGGGATTGCTTATTTCTTTATTCAGGTTCACTAGCTCTTGCATATTTAAATCCCTACTAATATTTCTGCTTTTATGTTTTCCCTTTTGCTTTGGCATTTACACTCTAAACCAAAGGAAAAGAGAATTATATAGTGGGTACCATATCCTTGCCCTTTGCTATCATTTGCTTAGACAGAAATGTTTAAGCTTTATTTTGTAAATTGTGGTAAATATACACCAAAATTTGTTATGTGAAACACAAATGGTTAGCAGAAAAGTAATTGAAGACCTCTCAGGTACTAAGTTTGGGGTTTAAGGTCCAGTTGGTCCAAGGGGCAGAGGATGAGGATGTTGCTATAGGCCTAGCTGCTGCTTTTGATTTCTTTCCTTCCAGAGGTAGGGTATGTCAGCATTGCAAACACATGTTTCTGAGTAACCACTGTGAACCATGCATGGCCAGGTCTCTTTTTTTATCTTGCATTATTATAACTTAACTTATTTGGGCCAGGACCCCAGTCCTGATGGAATAGTAGGAGAATGAGAAATCAAGTAAAACGGGACGTGAAGTAGTTAGGTAAGCCTGGTAGATGCTGGGTTAACTGCCTAAGCATCGGCTCAGAGCTAGGCTCTGTGTAAAGACATCCTGCATGTATCTCTTTTCATGTTCACTGGCTTTAGGCTAAAGCGGCTCCTTGATAAAAGAAATGTTAAAGTGAAAAATGCAAGCAAGTCAATACTGCTAACATCTGCCACTGTGATGCTCCTTACTACTTTTATAGCACTGAAACTATTAGCTATCTAAAGGCTGGAGACCAAGTGGGAATGATGTTAACTGGAGAGTTAGGTAGCTATCTCACAAATGCTTGTCTCCTTTTTTTGTAAGAAAATACATGAGTAGAAGAAACAAAAATCTACAATTCTGTGAAAATAAACAATATTTCCTATAGGATTTATTATAGTAGGCATTTTTTAACTGGAAGTAAAAATTATGTTATAGCTTATCTCAATAGTACTGTATTGTTTTTAAGGGACTTACCATTTGTATTATTTTGATAGAATGTGTGTACTATCTGTGGACTAAATTAGAATCAACCTGAAGATGTTGTATTTTCCTTTAAGATGTAGTTAATTGTACAATACTTGTGATATACTTATGAGATTTTAAGACAGAATAACATGTAAATATGAGATAGTAATTTAAAAGTTTAAGTGAAATTATTTTACTTTTTCCTCAAGCTCACTTATAATTTAAAATGATTTTTATTATAGCTTAAATTATGCTCATTTTTATGTAACAAATTAGACTAATATATCCTAGACTAGAGCAAGTATTTTCTTTACATGTCCAGTATATTTGAAGAACTCTCTTTATATTGTTTTCCAAAGGATGTTTCTATGTGCTCATGTTTAGATATTATTTTTGGGATGTTACAGAATTAAAAAATTAAACAACAGCCATTCATCTGAGAAGTCTTTGGAAATCCCCCCAGAACAGGAAGATTCAATGGTTACAAAGTGTATTAAGACTGACTTTGACCCTGACAAAAAAGCTGCTGATGTTATCAATGAACACAAGGTATCTGAATTTAAGCAGAAAATTCTAGAACCAAGAACCACTGGATGCTATAAACCACCAACTATTCCTAACATGAAAGTATTTGAGGCAACAGTCAGCTGCATTGGTGATGATGGAACTATATTCGTAGTACCCAAGTTGTCAGGTAATATTTTTTTTATGTTATGTAGGATTAATCACCAATCGTAGCTAGCATCCCAGTTCTCTATAAAATAGACATAGATTGAAATACCTTGGGCAAGATTTAACCTCATTTTCACAGGTTTATTGTGAAAATAACTCATGCAAAGTGCTTTTCACATAAAAATAAGATGTTGAGTCATTGGGGAGAGACACGGGGCCTAAGATAAACATGGGGGTGGTCCCAGGTTTGTAAGACCTGGCACTTAACACAAGTTTGGAGGCTTTCTAAGAAAAAAGACTACAAAAGTTTATATTCATTTAGAATGAGGAAAGAAATCAAAACAAATGGCTGGAGATTGGGAGCCTTTTGAGAATATTCAAAAACTTCCTGTGATGCCTTTAGGCTTGTGTACAAATGTTACCTCACTCCAACCTGGGTGAATCCAGCATACTTTTATAACTGACAACAGCTCTAGCACTCATGGTTTTTAAGTTCCATTCACTCCATGTAGGTCCCCACCAGGAACAGGGGTGTGATGGCTATGAATTTGTTGAAATTTATGTCTCATTTGATGACCTCCTACATACAGGTTGGTTTTTCTTTTAATTCAAACACAAAACAAATCAGAACAATTGGTTATTCTAGAAGTGAATAGTCATAGCTGAAGCTGGTTGAGTGCTATGTTGTCAGGCAATGTGCTGTGTGTTTTATATTTAATCCCCTAGTACTGATCATGCAGAGAGGCTCTGTTACACCAGGTTTATGGGTTCATGCCCCTCAGGACTGATTGTGCAGACAGGTTCCGTGACATCAGGAGTACAGGTTAAACCGCCCATAGTACTGGTCATGCAGACAGGCTCTTGGACTCCAGGTTTACAGGTTCATCCCTTGCAGTACTGATCATGCAGACAAGCTCTGTGACACCAGGTTTACAGATAGAGCTTTTAAGCATGCTTTATTTCCAAAAAAAAAATGATTTTTAAACAGAGTAAAATAATTATTTACATGCTATTCTATGTTTTAAAACATATAGGAGCTACTGAATGAGTTTGATCTTTATTAAACCTCTATTAACTCCTTTTACTGTTATCTAGGTGATGAAATTATTAAAGGTTGTTGATATCATATTGAAAATAGGAAATTCTTCCTCAATGCTTTCTATTTTTAATAATTTTTTCAGAATTTGAGCTAATAAAAATGATGAATGCAATTCAAAGTAATTTAAAATGCCTTGGCCTTTTGGAGCCTTATTTTTGGAAAAAGGGAGAAGCCTGTGCAGTAAGAGGATCAGATACTATGTGGTACCGAGGCAAGGTAATGGAAGTTGTTGGCGGCACTATTAAGGTGAGTCTGATACACTTTTGTGACTACTTTAAAGCTAAATGTTATAATGTTAAGTGGTCTTTAGAGTCTACATACATGAAAGTTTGATTAAAACATGTATTAATGAGTTCAGTCTTATAGGAAGACCAGATACATTACACATTTATTTGTAATAAGAATTTTTATTTCCAGGACATCTGGCTGAGTCAGTAAAGTATGTGACTCTTAATCTTGCAGTCATAAGTTTGAGCCCCATGTTGGGTGTAGAGAGAACTTAAAAATAAATAGGGGCCTCAGTGGCTTAGTTGGTTAAGGTCCCACTCTCGATTATGGCTTGGGTCATGATTTCATGATTTATGAAAGCCCTGCCTGCATCAGGCTCTGTGCTGACAGTGTGGAGCCTGCTTGGGGTTCTCTCTTTGCCCTCCCCCACTTGTACAGATGCATGTGCTCTCTCAAAAGTAAATAAATGAATGAGTAATTAAGAATTTTTATTTCCAAGTATATTTATTAACTTGAATAAAGAAAAAAAATATTTCCAGGTAGGGATTTGGCCGCTAGCACCTTAATGGTACCAATTATTTGTAATTGGCAGCCCTATTTGTACACAAACAAGCAAGGCAACTTGTTTTCCAGTATGTTAGGTATTTCCTTAGCAAATTTGTTTACAGCCCAGCTAGTTTACCCTTTCACAATAACAGTTTATCTTTCCAGAATACTGAGATAGTACTTGAGTTTAATGCAAAATCTTCAGAGAGAATTGCATATTTTAAAAAACTATAGTTTTAGGAGAGGAGGAAAAGTTAAAGAGAAAAGTATTTTATTTCTATTTGCAAAAGAATTTTATTACATATTTGATGACGATACTTAGCAATTACATAGCCCTTCAGGTTTTTAAGCTCCTTTCACATATGTGCATTATTCATAGTTTGTAATTTGTTTCCAACTATGATAGAGTGGACTATTCCCATTTTACTAATAATAAAATTGAAATTTAGATCCAGTGACATGCCCAAGATCGCCATATCAGTGGGTACTGATGCTGGAATTCATATCTATGCATCTGTTTCCTAAATTTCTAATCAGAGTCATGTGCTTTTTCTGCTGGACTACAAGCTTTAAATCATTTTAATGAAAGTAAAATGGCTTCAAATTTACAGTATTTAAGCATATAGATACTTAATGATTCAAGTGTTTTTATGCCAGTGAGTCCATTTTCACATACATTTGAATTGTTCAACTAACCCCTTTTTTTTAAATATAAAAGTAAACTAAAATTCGGGGCATCTGCATGGCTCAGTTGGTTAAGCGTCCAACTTGGGCTCAGGTCATGATCTCATGGTTTGTGAGTTCGAGCCCTGCGTTGGGTTCTGTGCTTACAGCTTAGAGCCTGGAGCCTGCTTGGGATTCTGTGTCTCTCTCTCTGCCCCTCACCTGCTTGTGCTTGTTCGCTTGCACTCTCCTGCCCCACCCAGAAATAAAATTTTTAAAATGGTAAACTAAAATTCAATTTTATTGTTATCATAACTCATGAACTTTATGTATATGGAATCTAAATAGGATGGTGGTAAACATTGATTTTTCTCACACTAAGATCTGTTTTAAAATTTTATTATACTTTGATATTTTAATAATTACTTCTTATTTTTTCTTAAGGTCATTTTACATTTCAGGTATACACAATAAATTTTTGTTTCCTTGACCTGATATCTTTCAAAGTTTATCCTGTGGTCTGGCTTTAAGTAATTACATTAGGGGTACCTGGCTGGCTCAGTTGGTAAAGCATATGACTCTGGATCTTGGGGTTGTGAGTTTGAGCCCACATTGGGTGTAGAGATTACTTAAAATCTTAAAAAAACAAATACTAAACTGTACTCACCCTAACTACCTGTAATGTACTCAGATACCTTTTATTCAATTCTATTTCACTTTTTAAAATGCTGATTGCCAAACCAATCGTAAATAGTAATATGTTAATTTCATTACATTGGGACAAAAGAAATCACTTATTGACATTCCTTATTACTAACTTTAGAAGTTGAATTTTCAAAAATAAAGCATTTTGAAAACAGGTAGTTGAAGACTTCTGGGTTCTGGATACATGAGTAAGGAGCTTGGAAGTTGCCACAGCATTCTAACAAGTAAGAAGCTCAACAGACTGAAAAATCAACAACTCTTGTTGGATTCGTAACAGATGGTGTATACAGTAAACCACTGTCCCCAAAGTCTAGAAATACAGGGAGTCACAGCTTATAGGAGCAGGTACTCACAACTGGAACTGGAATTGAGGTATTGCTGGAGACTCAGTGTGGACAGCTCTGAAAGTTAAAAACTTTAGGGACACCCAGTCATAGGAGGCCCCCCACAATTCCATGGCATGTGCCATTAGGAGCTTGACCTGATTCACAGAATAAATATCAGAGAAAAATACCCTCATATTTCTGTCAGCAGGAGCCTTTGAAATATATGAGAGCATACTGGTTTTTTGTAATAAGGTCTGGCCTCAGGAAAACTAGTTAACCAGGGCCTAACCAGCTGGGATATTACTAGCCTAACTGACCGAGGGGAAAGGAAAGTACCCAGTTCCAGTTAACTTCATATGGAAGAAAGGATATACCCAACTCCAACCCACTTTATCCATCCTCTCCCATCCCTAAAGGAGGAGAACAACAAAACTGAGAAACATGAAATTTATAGTCTGGAGTCATAGATTCACTAAAAGGCTGACACCTAATCATAGGGCTCTGGAACACCTCCCTCCCTTCACACTTTACTAACACATTACTGAAGGCCTAGTTATAGCAGTTTCTTTTTTTTTTTTCTTTTTAATTTTTTTTAAATAACTGTCTTTAATTTTTTTTTATTTTTAATGTTTTATTTATTTTTGATAGAGAGAGACAGAGCATGAGAGGGGTAGGGGCAGAGAGAGAGAAGGAGACACAGAACTGGAAACAGGCTCCAAGCTCTGAGCTAGCTGTCAGCACAGAGCCTGACGCGGGGCTCGAACCCACGAACGTGAGATCTGACCTGAGCCGAAGTTGGAGGCCCAACCGACTGAGCCACCCAGGCACCCCTAGCAGTTTCTTTTACACAGTACATCATATCCACCTATCGAGAAAAAAATTACAGGGGTGCTTGGGTGGTTCAGTCAGTTAAGATCCGACTTTTGATTTTCGCTCGAGTCATGATCTCACGGTTTGTGAGATCAAGCCCCTTGTTGGGCTCTGTGCTGACAGTGTGAAGCCTGCTTGGGATTCTCCCTGTGTCGGTCGGTCTGTCTCTCTCTATCTCTATCTCAAAATAAATACATAAACTAAAAAGTTATAGTCCATACAGTATGGCATTGGCATGAAAACAGACACAGTGGAAGAGAATAGAAAGCCCAGAAATAAACCCATGCGTATGTAGTCAATTAATTTATGGTAAAGGAACCAAGAATATACAGTGGGAAAAAGTCTCTTCAATAAATGATGTTGGGAAAACTGTACAATAACATGGAAAATAATGAAACTATATTTTATGCTATACACAAAAATTAACTCAAAATGGATCAAAGATTTGAAATAAAGACCTGAAACCATAAAACTCCTAGAAGAAAACACAAGCAATAACTTCTTGATGATGGATCTTGGTGATTTTTTAATACACCAAAAGCAAAGACCACCAAAGCAAAAATGAACAGATGGGACTACATCAAACTAAAAAGTTTTCCACAGCAAAGGAAACTATCAATAAAATGAAAAGGCAGCTTGTCGAATGGGGAAAAAATTGCAAATCATGTATCTGATAAGGTGCTAATATTCAAAATATATGAAGAACTTATACAGCTCAATAGCAAAACATAGTCTGATTAGAAAATTGGTCTATCTGAATAGACTTGTTTCTAAAGAAGACATACAGATGACCAGCATGTCCATGAAAATGTGCTCAAAATCACTAATCTTTAGGGAAATGCACATCAAAGCTACAGTGTCACTTCATTCTTGTTAGAAGGACTTTTTAAAAGGTCAAGAAATAACAAGTGTTGATTAGGATGTGGACAATAGAGAACTGTTGTGCAATGGGAATGTAATTTAGTACAACCACTACCAAAACAGTATGGAGTTTCTTCAAAAAATTAAACTATCATATACAGAAAGTCCACTTCTGGGTATTTATCTGAAGGAAATGAAAACACTCAAAAAGATATATGCACCCCCATATTCATTGCAGCCTTATTTACAACAGGAAGCAACCTAAGTGTCTTTTGATGAGTACATAGATTTAAAAAAAATGGTGTGTGTGTGTTTGTGTATGCAATGAAATATTATTCAATCACAGAAAAAGAAGGAAACTTGCCATTTGCAACAATACAAATAGACCTTGAGGACAGAATGTTAAGTGAAATAAGTCAGGGAAGGACAGATACCACATGATCTCACTTATTTGTGGAATATAAAAAACAAAACACCATCAACATCAAAAAATACTAAGCTCGTTGATGCAGAGAACAGATGGGTGGTTGCAAGAGATGAAGGGGCGGGAGTGTGCAAAATGGGTAAAGGGATCAACAAGTACAAACGTCCAGCTATTGCATAAATCATGGAGATGTAGTGTACGGCATGACGACTGTAGTTAATACTATAGTGTACGTTTGAACAATACTAATAGTAAATCTTAAAGTTTTCCTCTCTCACAAAGAAGTTTATGTATGCCAATGGCTGTTAATTAGATTTATTGTGGTAATCATTTCACATCATATACAGATATCAAGTCATTATTTGTATACCTGAAACTAATATAATGTTACATGTCCATTAAAATAATTTATAACTTTTAAAAAGAAAAAATTGAAAGTCATACTAAAAGACAAAAAACCCAACTGGAAGAGACACAGACACATCAGAACAAGACATGACAGAGATGGTGGAATTATGTGAGAATTTAAAACAACTGTGATTAATACGATAAGGGCTCTCATGGATAAAGTAGACCATGTGCAAGAACACACGGCCAGTGTAAGCAGAGAGATAAAAATACTAAGAAAAGACAAAGTAGAGATAAATATGTAAACAAAAATGAATGCATTTGATGGGCTTATTAGTAGACTGGACAGATTATATATATATGATATATATATATATGACATATATATATATATCATATATATATATCCACACACACACACACACACACACACACACATCAATAGAGACCTTCAAAACTGAAAAGTAAAGAGAACAAGGACAAAAAAAAAAAAGTCACATACCCAAGGATTGCGGGGACAACTACAAAAGGTATAACAGATGGATAATGTGAGTACCAGAAGAAAGAAAGGATTGAAAGAAGTGTTAAAACAATTATGACTGAGGATTTCCCCCAGATTAATGTCAGACACTCAACCACAGTTCTAGGAGCTAAGAGAACACTAACCAGGATAAATGCAAAACAAAAACAAATTTAAAAAACTATACCTGGGTATATCATTTGGAATTACAGAAAATGAAAGTTAAAGAAAAAATTCTGAAATAAGCCAGAGCAATAGAAGCATCTCACCTATAGAGGAACAAAGATAAGAATTTGATTCAGGAGCACCTGGGTGGCTCAGTCACTTAAGCATCCAACTCTTGATTTCAGTTCAGGTCATGATCTCATGGTTGATGGGATTTAGCCCCACTTTGTGCTCTGTGCTCACGATGCAGAGCCTGCTTGGGATTCTGTATCCCGTTTTTTCTGCCCCTACCCTGCTTATGTGCGTGCGTGTGTGTTTCTTTCTCTCTCTCTCTCTCTCAAAATAAATAACTTAAAAATAATAAATAAGAATTAGATCCAATTTCTTCTCAGAAGCCATACAAACAAGAAAGTGGGTTGAAATATTTAAAGTCTTAAGAAAAACACCCCACCGACCTGTGCAATTATCCTTCAAAACTGAATAAGAAACAAAGACATTTACAGAGAAGCAAAAATTGAACTTACTGCTAGCAGACCTGCCTTGCAAGAAATATTAAAAGAAATTCTCTAGGGGTGCCTGGGTGGCACAGTCAATTAAGTATCCTACTTTGGCTCGGATCATGATCTCACAGTTTGTGGGTTTGAGCCCCATGTTGGGCTTTGTGCTGACAGCTCAGAGTGTGGAGCCTCCTTCAGACTCTGTGTCTCCCTCTCTGTCTGTCCCTCCCCCACTCATTCTCTATCTGTCTCTTTCAAAAATGAATAAACATTAAAATTTTTTTTAATTCTTTAAAGAGAAGGAAAATGATAAAGATCAGAAATTCAGATCTACATAAGAGAACTGAAGAAGGAATAAGTGGAAATAAAATAAAACATAGTTTTCTTATTCTTAATTGATGTAGCATAATAGTTCAAAGTAATAATAGCAACTGTGTTTACTACATATGCTTATGTACATATATATTCATATACCATATGCAGATTATGCATACTTAAATATAAGTGAAATGAATGACCATAGTACAAAGAATTAGGATTGTTATCGTAAGATACTCATGATACCTGCAAAGTGGTAAAATATTATTTGGAAGTAGACTTGGATTCAGTGTAAATGTTTAATAATAATAAGTATTATAGTAGACTTAATGTAAACCTCTAAAAAATGCCTTTTTTTAAAAGTAGGCTTCATCCCCAGCATGGAGCCCAATGCGGAACTTGAACTCAGCCATGAGATCAAGACCTGAGCTGAGATCAAGAGTCAGATGCTTAACTGACTGGGCCACCCAGGTGCCTCTAAAAAGTGCTTTTAAAAAAGTATAACTGAGGGGCACCTGGGTGGCTCAGTCGGTTAAGCGTCCGGCTTCGGCTCAGGTCATGATCTCATGGTTCATGGGTTCAAGCCCCACATCAGGCTCTGTGCTGACAGCTAGCTCAGAGCCTGGAGCCTGCTTCAGATTCTATATCTCCCTCTCTCTCTGACCCTCCCTGCTCACACTGTCTCTGTCTCTCAAAAATAAATAAAAAACATTAAAAAAATAAAAATAAAAATGTATAACTGATATGCTAAGAAGAAAATGCGATTATATAAAATGCTCATTTAAAACCACAAGATTTCATTCTTTCTCATTGTGAAATCTGGCCATTTGTTGCAAAATGGATGGACCTGGAGGGAGTCATGCTAAGTGAAATAAGTCAGGCAGAGAAGGAAAGATACTATATGTTTTCACTCACCTAACAGGGGCCATGGGAAGGGGAAAAGGGGGAAAAAGAGTTGAGGAGAGGGAGTGAGGTAAATCATGAGAGACTTTTGAGTGCTGAGAACAAACTGAGGGCTGAAGAGGGAAGCGGGAAGAGGTAGGGAGGTGATGGTCATGGAGAGGGGCACTTGTGGGGAAGAGCACTGGGTGTTATATGGGAACCAACTTGGTAATAAACTATTATAAAAAAAAAAAAAGAACCACAAGAGGAAGAAAAATAGTGGAAAACAAGAACAAAGAACCAAAGCAACAAATGGAAAGTAATAACGTGCCAATTAACTGTATGTGTCTACAAAAAACTCATTTTAAGTATAAGACACATATAGATTAAAAATGAGTGGATAGAGGGGCACCTGGGTGCCTCAGATGGTTGGGCATCGACTACGGCTCAGGTCATGATCTCGAGGTTCATCGGTTCAAGCCCCACATCGGGCTCTGTGCAGACCACTAGCTCAGAGCCTGGAGCCTGCTTCAGATTCTGTGTCTCTTTCTTTCTCTGCCCATCCCCTGTTCATGCTCTGTCTTTCAAAAATAAATAAATGTAAAAAAATTTTTTTTAATAAAAAATGAGTGTATAGAGAAAAATATTCTGTGTCAACACTCATCAAAAGAAAGCAGGAGTATCTGTAATTTCAGAGTAGACTTTTCAAAGTAGGAAAGTTACCAAGGTTGAAGAAGGGCATTACATAATGACCGAGGAGTCAATTCTCCAAGAAGACATTACAGTTCCTAATGTGTATGTGCATAACAGCAGAGTAAATCTGCATCAGGCAAAAACTAATAGAATTTGAAGAAGAAATAGTTGTACCCAGTATCACAGTTATGGACTTCAACACCATCAGAAATGGACAGGTCCAACAAGCAGAGAATCAGTGAGGACATAGTTGAACTCAAAAATACCATCAATCAACTGGATATAATTGGCATCTTTGGACTAACTCATCAACAGAATGTGCATTCTTCTTAACTCACATGGGACATTTACCAAGACATACCACATTCTGAGCCATAAAACACTAAGTTTAAAGAGGTAGAGATCAGTGTTTACTCTCATACTAGAATGGAATTAAACTAGAAGCAAGTAATAGAAGAATAACTGGAAAATCCCAAAGTACATAGAGATTTAACAACAAATTCTAAAAAACACGTGAGTCAAGGAAGAAATCTCAAGAGAAATTTAAAAATATTTTGAACTAAATGAAAATGAAAACACATCAAAACTTATGAGATGCAATGAAAGCATTGCTTAGAGAAAAATTTACATTGAATACATATATTAGAAAGGAACAAAGATTGAAATCAATTTTCTAAATTTCCACCAGAGAAAACTATGAAAAGAAAAAATTAAATCCAAAGTAAGCTGGAAAAAAAAATAAGATTTTGAGCTGTAATTAATGAAATTGAAAACAAAATCAAGAAAGAAAATCAATGAAATTAAAAGTTGTTTCTTTGAAAAGATCAATAAAAACATTAAGCTTCCAGCCAGGCTAATCAAGAAAAAGAGAGGACACAAATTACTTATATCAGAAATGAAAGATATCAACAGGTTCTCAGCACATCAAAAGATAAAGGAATATTATGAATAGCTCTATGCCCACAATTTTGATAGCCTAAATGAACAGATTAATTAAATGACACAATTTGTCAAAACCCACACAAAGAAATAGAAAATCTGAATAGGACTATATCTAATAAAGAAATTGAATTAGTAACTGATAACCTTCCAAAACAAAAAGCACCTGGCACATTGGTAAATTATACTAAATATTTAAGGAAGATATTTTACACCTAAGGTCTTTTTCAGAAGACAGAAGCAAAGGAAATACTTCTAACTCATTCTGAGAGGCCACCAAGATGACTGGAGGGATATTCTAGTTCATGACTAGGAAGACTCTATATTGTCAAAATGTCAGTTTTTCCCAACTTGATCTATAGATGCAATGCAATCCCAATCAAAATCCCCACAGGTTATTTTGGGGACATAACAAATTGGTTTTAAAGTTTATAGGGAGAGGCAAAGGACCCAGACTAGACAACACAAATTAAAGGAAAAGAACAAAATCACAAGACTGGTGCTGCCTTTAAGACTTCACTATAAAGTTCAGTAATTGATACCTTGTGGTATTAGCAAGAAAATAAAAATAAACAAATGGAACAACAGAACAAAATAGAGACTAAGAAATAGACTCACATAAATACAGCCAACTGATCTTTGACAAAAGAGCAAAGGTTAAACAAGCAAGCAAAGATGGTCTTCAGTAAGTGCTACAGGAATGAGTGAACATCCACTCACAGAAAAATGGATCTGGACACAGACTTTCACACTCTTGACAAAAATTAATTCGAAATGGATCACAGACCTAAATGTAAAACACAAAACTATAAAACTCCTAGAAGATAGCAGAGAAAACGTTTTCTCAGTGACCTTGGGGATGGTAGTGACTTTAGATATAGCACCAAAGATATGACCAGTGAAAGAAATCAGGATACACTGGGCTTCATTTAAATTAAAAACTTCTCTGTGAAAGCCGATATCAAAAGAATGAGAAGCCACCCACTGGGAGAAAATATTTGTGAAAGACACATATGATAAAGGACTATTACCCAAAATGTACAAAGAATTCTTAACATCCAACAAGAAAACAAACCAGTGCACTCCTTTATTAAATGTACACCAGTGCTTCAGAATGCTTAGAAAAACAAAATTATCTTCACAAAGAAATTCTCAGTCTGTAAATCTAATAGGACTCCAGTTTAAAAAAAAACAAACTTTGGCTTATGTGTAAAACTAAACTTTTGATGATGAAATAAATTTAATATACTATAAATGGAATGAGGGAATACAATTTTTTAATGGAAATTTTTCAAACCCATTTAGATCTCTTTCTAGGATGTCTGGTTTTTTAAATACCAAAGAGTACCTTCTGGCCTGTAGTTTTTAAGAGTAAATTTAAATTGTAAATTTTATTTGTCCTGTTTCAGGTACAATATTTGGATCATGGATTCACCGAGAAGATTCCACAATGTCATCTTTACCCTATTTTACTATATCCTGATACACCCCAGTTTTGTATTCCTTGTCAGCTCTATAATACCAAACCTGTGAGTAAATTGTAATTTGTAGGATGATTAATTTTAAATAGTATTTTTATTAATAATTTTCTAGAAATTAGAATGTAAAATGAAATCCTTTTCAGTTGTAGCAAAAATAACAAAATGCTTAGAAATAAGTTTAATAAGACAGCTAAAGGGCCTTTATGAAGAAAACTACAAAATCAAACTGAAGGATATAAAAAAATAAACTCTGAGGGGGAGGGGCACCTGGGTGGCTCAGTCAGTTAAGCATCTGACTTCAGCTCAAGTCATGATTGTGCGGTTCATGAGTTTGAATCCCTCATTGGGCTCTGTGCTGACAGCTCAGAATCTGAAGCCTGCTTCAGATTCTGTGGCTCCCTCTCTCTCTCTCTCTCTCTGCCCCTCCCTCCCTCATGCTTGCTAGCTCTCTCTTTCTCAAAAATGTCTTTTTTTAAATCTGATTAAGAGACCTAATATCGTCACAATTGGGAAAGTTTAAGACTTAAAATTTAGTTATTTCTTCATCAAGTAAAATCACAACACATTTAAAGCTGGGAATCAGATAAAGGAGTGTTCTGTTATCTCTTGCTGGGTGACACCTGAAGCTAAAACTTAGTGGTCTAATCAACAATAAAGTTTTTTCCTCTCCTACGGTTCCTGTGGTTCAGGGATTGGGAGCCGCTTAGCTGAGGGATTTTTGTTCAGAGCCCCTAGTAATAACTATGTCCCTGCATGAGTATGTACAGTCCTCGAAGGGTTCCCTGGGATAGCAGGTCTGCCTCCTAAACACATTCACACGGCAGTGGCAGGAAGTTGGGGCTCCTCAGTGGCTTTTGGCAGGAGGCCCCAATTCTTTGCCATGTGAACCTCTTAACTTTAAAAACACAACCATCACTGGTCCTTAATAAATAACCTATTTTAGGCATTATGCAAGCACCACATTGGCATATTGGTATTAAAAAAAAGTTTGATGCTTTGTTTTTAATGTAGGTTTATATTTTTAAAGCCTAAAAAGCTTTAAGAGGGGCACCTGGGTGGCTCAGTCGGTTGTGTGTCCAACTTCAGCTCAGCGCATGGTATCATGGTTCATGGGTTCGAGCCCCGTGTAGGGCTCTGTGCTAACAGCTAGCTCAGCCTGGAGCCTGTCTTCAAATTCTGTGTCTCCCTCTCTCTCTGGCCCTCCCCTGCTCATATTCTCTCTCTCTCTCTCCCTCCCTCCCTCCCTCTCTCTCTCTCTCTCTCACAAAAATAAATAATAAAAAAGCATTTAAAAATTTAAAAATAAATAAAATAAAAAGCTTTAAGAGAGAACTATGGGGGTAAGCTCAAATTCTTAGTTTCATAAACCCATGATATTCTCTTAAAACTGCTTGTATATTTTATACTTCTGTCAACTGTTAATCTGTTTATGGCTACTTTTGTATAACTTCATTTGCTTTCTGCTCTGTCATATTTTGTGAAAGTGTAAAAGAATCTGAGTTTATTAATCCCAAATAGGTTGGGAATGTCTGGCAACCAGATGCAATAGAACTCCTTCAGGAACTGCTTTCAAAGAGAGAGGTGGAAATTCACATTATGGTAATTTATATTCAAAGCATATACTGTTGATTTAAGTTATTGGCCATAAAGTGTTGTAGGTAACATAATTAAAGGGATATTTTTATGATGAACAGTGTTCCTATATGAATATAACTTATTCATTAATATGGAAAAGTTACCTCTTTGGTTTCTAGGCTTGTTTTAAATCAACCTAATTTTGAGCAAGTTCCTGAGAATTATCATAAGCACTAAAGTTAGTAATCTGAAAGATTCTTTATTAACAACTTAATAAGAAGCAATATCAAAGAATTGAAGATGTTTATAAATATATGTAGTAGTTCTCAGGATGTGACCATGTGTGTAGCACTATGTTAGGTGCAGATCCTCAAAGGCCTTATCTAGTTAGTGAAACAGCTAGATAATAAGACATAAACATGTCATCAAAGACCTTATCTAGTTAGTGAAACAACTAGATTTAAGACATAAACCTAAAAACTTCACACTACAAAGTGACATGCCAAGAGCCAAGTGACTGGTACAAAGCGTAAATGTCCTAGGAATTTAGAGACGGTAAGTGAGGTAGCTCTTAAAGAAAAGTTGAGAAAGTTCTGACCAGGGGAATGAAATTCATAAGTAAACACAGAGAGACAGAACTGGATATAGCATAGTTAGGAAATAGCGTAACTGTTTGGCTAGAATAATGGAGGTTTTGTGAGAAGTAGTGGTGAATAGGATTTAAGAGAGGTAGAGGTGAATCAGTGGAGCCCCATTGGAGGTTTCTGAGCAGTGAGGTAATGAGATTAATCTGCAACTGATTTTAAGGATTCAGGTAGAAAGATACAAACACTGTCAGGAAAGTATTTCTGTATGAAAGGTGATTGATCATAGGATGGTAAAGACTTAACAAGAGCCACAGACCCACTTATATAAAACAGTACAGAGCTTTAGTGTTGCTGATATCAGAACCAAGAGCCCCTCTATGATTACTCATAGCCCTTATGGAAAACCATGGCAGTAAGGTAGACATCAAAATGTTTTAGTTTATCAAGATAGCTTTCTTTGCTGCTAAGCTAAACACAGGAGAACAATTCATAATATACCCAAGGCTGCTTAAATTGTCAGAAACCATGAATATGCGTGCCCTACAGCCCTCACTGCCATACCAGACCTTACCCAGACTTGCTCCTATGATTCTATCTGCTAAGAAATACTCACTGACTGCCTCTTATGTGCCGAACTCTATTCTCAGCCTGGAGGTCCTTCAGTCAAATTTCTCCCTTCATGGAGCTTCCATTTCTGTAGTGGGAAACAAAATAAAAATTATAACATATGAGGTATATTAGATTATGGTAAGTGCTAGGAAGAAAACAAAGCAGGAAGGGCTGATGGGGAAAGTGGGGCAGGGGAGAAAGTAACATTTTAAATACAGTGGTCAAGGAAGACCTCACTGCAAAAAGTGAGATATGAGTAAAGATTCTAAAATGGTGAGAGGACAAACCACGAGGTCTCTGGAGAATAGTGCAGAGAGCTCCGAGGCAGCAGCAAGCCTGGAGCGTCCAAGGACTGCCAGGCCCCTGGGGCCAGAGCAAGAGGAACAAGATAGAGAAGAATTGGAGAGGGGGAAAGATGTGTGACAGCTTCAGCTGTAAGGAGTGACATGATCTACCTTTAATATTCTAGTACTTTCACTCAGCTGCACTGAGAAAAGCTAGAGTAGAAAAGATAGGAGAAGGGGGATCAGCTAGACAATTACAGAAACTCAGAGAGACAGGAGTTTGGACTAAGGTGGTGCCACGTGTGAATGACGAGAAATGGTCAGCCTGTTCACTACGTCCATGTTTAGTACCCAGTATAACTCTAAGTGGGCTTCGGAGTTTAAAGTCATTATTGAGTGCTCGCTTCAGCAGCACATATACTAAAATTGGAACGATACAGAGAAGATTAGCATGGCCCCTGCGCAAGGATGACACACAAATTCGTGAAGCGTTCCTTTTTTTTTTTTGAAAAAAAAAAAAAAAAGTCATTATTGAAACTCCTTCTAGACTGTCATTGATGTCTTCTGATTCTGCCGTTTTTAGGTTTTTAACAAAACTTCATTTCTTTACCTCTGAACATACCTTTTCTTTCTCCTACTTACTGTGAATTATTAGTATTATTTTTAATAGAAATGTATTTTACAGAAACTATAATAATAGTAGAATTACTGTTTTATAGCTTGCCAAAAGACTAGGAAGAAAACTTTATGAAGTGAGCCACTAGTTAAACTGGTAATACTGTTTGATTGTTAGAACTCTGTCATTATTTGCCTGCTATAAAATTTGAATCTTCAAACAGACTTTATTTTTATAGTAATAATCTTTATTGAACTTAAACAGGAATTACCTGAAAACCCATGGGGGAAATTATCAGTTCATCTCTATTTTGATGGAATGTCGCTTTCTTATTTTGTGGTTTACCATAAATATTGTACTTTTGAGCATTCTGAAGAGATATTGAAAGAAGTAAGTGAGCTATTTTTCTATAAGAACCTAACTTATTGAACAACAAATTCTTGATAAAACATTATATTTTGGGGGCACATGGGTGGCTCAGTTGGTTAAGCATCCGGCTTCGGCTCAGGTCATGATCTCATGGTTTGAGGGTTTGAAACCCGTGTCAGGCTCTGTGCTGTCAGCTCAGAGCCTGCTTCAGCACAGAGCCTGCTTCAGATTCTGTGTCTCCTTCTCTTTCTGACTCTCGCCTGCTCACACTGTCTCTCTCTGTCTCTCAAAAATAAATAAACATTTTAAAACACCCATCATATTTTGCTTTACACTTCAAGTCTCCAATATCGTTCTGTTTGACATGTTAGGAGAGAGCAATACACTACATTATGCTTTATATATGTCCTAAAAAAGACTTTAACTGCATGAAGATTCATTTAATGTTTGTGTCTTCATATCTAGTGAAAAGACCAGATATTATCTAATGTTTTATATATATGCTGTTTGAACATATATATACATATGTGTGTATATATATATATATATATATATATATATATATATATATATAAATCTTAATAGAATTCACTGCCAGAAAAGGATTCCCTCCCCAGATAAATTTTTTTCCCTTTACTTGACATTTTAACATTTCTCCTATTTTGCTTTCTAACAGGAAACTCAGAGGTGGATTTTAAGCTTAGCTTCAAGAAATAGCCCTTTCTAGTTTCCCAGTATTTCTGTTTTTTATATTTTAAAAAATAGCCTGTTATAGTTATGTTTTCACATTGCAAGATGCCGTAAATACTTAATAGCAATAGGGAATTCATCATAAATGTAACATTAATGTTTTACATAGCAAGATTTTTTTTATTTCTAGACTTACAGTTCACTTGTTAGATTTCTTAAATACTTATTTTCATGACAACCAAATATCGAATGTTTAGTTCAGTATAGAAAACTATTTCTCTCACATAGAAATGTGATATTACTTTGTACATGTAATTCTCACTGCCAGCTTTTTCTTTTGAGCAGAGGAGTGTGTGGTGTGTGTGTGTGTGTGTGTGCGTGCGTGCGCATGTGTATTTGTTCTCATTTGTTTGTATAAAAGGTGTTCCGTCTGTTAAACTGGGTTTATAAAGATTACTGAGTCCCTCCTCCCAGTTGTGCTCTTCAGTGTGAACATTTAAAAGAAGAAGTAAGAACTCCTACTTTTTGCAGTTGGCCCTTAAACAGCACAGGTTTGAACTGCATAGGTCCACTTATAGGTAGACTTTTTTACAGTACTGTAAATGTATTTTCTCTTCTTTATGATTTCCTTAATAACATTTTCTCTAGCTTTATTGTAAGAATACAGGATATAATACATATAACATACAAAATATGTGTTCATCAACTGTTTTTGTTATGTTTGTTGCCTCTGATCAACAGTTACGTTTTTGGGGAGTCAAAAGTTATATGTGGATTTTCAACTGTGTGGAGGGGGTCAATGCCCCTAACCCTCGTGTTGTTCAAGGGTATCTATGATTACCATTGACGTGTTTAACATGGTTTTGAAGATTCTTATTGTTGCACTATGAAGATTACTCAGAACATTAGATTTTCCGATAGTTAACCCAAAATAACTACATGAATGTCAATAAGAACATGCACCCAGTTTTTGTGGGGACAAAATATGAAAGTGCCTTAAAAATATGATATAGTTGAAGGTGGTTTATTTATTAACAATCCTTTGTTATTTCAGAAACTAACAGATTACGATAAAAAGTACGAGGATGAAAGATGGGAAATAAGATTTGAGGTAAGTTTCGAACCAAACATTTTGGAAACTGTGGATACTTCAATACAGAGGATCTAATATAAGATCAGGAAGTAAGCATTTTCTTTTATAACAGCTTTATTGAGATATAATTTACATAATATAAAACTCACTATATTAAAATGTACAGTGCAGTGGTTTTTAGTATATTCGTGGTGTGTAATCATCACAACTATTTAATTCCAACAACATTTAATCATCCCAGAAAGAAATCCCATACCAACAGGAGTCACTTCCCATTTTTTCCCTTTCCCAGTCTCCTGGAGACCCGTAATCCGTCTCTCTGGATTTTCCTATTCTGGACATTTCATATAAAGAGTATCACAAAATATGTAACCCTTTGTAACACAGTTTCTTTCACTAGAATAATGTTTTTAAGTTTCATTCATGTGGCAGTATGTATCCTTTGTACTGATGAATAATTTTCCATTCTGTGATACACTACATTTTGTTTATCCATTCATCTGTTGATGGACAATTGGGTTTCCACTTTTTTGCAATCATGAATAAAGCTATGAAATTTGTGTACAAGTTTTTATGTGAACATTGGTTTTCACTTCTCTTGGGTATGGACTTGATTCCTACCAGTAGAATTGCTGAGTCATATAGTGATTCTTTTTACCATTTTTAGGAAGTATTAGACTGTTTTCCAAAGGGGATGCACCATTTTACTCTTACACTAGGAATCTTCAAGGTTCCATTTTTTCCCCATATCCTTATCAACACTTGTTATCTGACTTTTTCCCAGCCATCCTAGGATAGGTGTGAAGTGGTATTTCATTGTGGTTTTGATTTGCTTTTCTCTGGTGACTGATGATAGTGAGCATCTTTTCTATGCTCTTTTTTTGGCCATTTTTATATTTTCTTTGAAGAAATCTCTGTTCAGATACTTTTCCCAGGATTTGACTGGTGTCAAAGTAAAGCCAACAAACAAAATTAAACAAGTGGGACTACATCAAACCAAGAGGCTCAGCACGGCAAAAGAAACCATCAATAAAATAAAAAGGCAGCCTACAGAATGGGAAGAAATATTTGAAAATCAAATATCTGATAAGGCATAATATCCAAAATATATAAAAACTTCTGCAACTTAGTAGTAAATAATAATCTGATTAAAAAGTGGACCAAGGAACTAAATAGGCGTTTTTCAAAGAAGGCATACAAATAACCAACAGACACATGAAAACGTGCTCAACATCACAAATCATCAGGGAAATGCAAATCAAAACCACAATGAGGTATCACCTCACAGATGTTAGAATGGCCATCACCGAAAGACAAGACAAAAAGAAGTGCTGGTGAGCACGTGCAAGAAAAGGAAACCCTTGTGCACCATTGGTGGGTATGTACATTGGTACAACCACTATGGGAAACAGTATGGAGTTTCCTCAAAAAATTAAAAATAGGACTGTTATTCTCAATTTCGCTTCTAGGCATATATGCAAAGGAAACAAAATGAGCTACAAAAAATACCTGCTGTGCGCCTGTGTCCATTGCAGCATTATTTACAATGGCCAGGATGTGGAAACAACCTGTGTCCATCGGGATGAGTGGGTAAAGATGTGGGGGAGGGGAGGCTGTATGTTTGTACACACTGGAATAGTATTCTGTTTGGCCATAAAAAGGGACTCCTGCCATTTGTGACAACATAGATGGACCTTGAAGACATTATGTTGTAAGTGAAATAAGTCAAAAATACTGTATGATCTCACTAATATGGGGAATCTAAAAAATATCTGAACTCAGATATAACAGATTGGTGGTTGCCAGGGCTAAGGGATAAGGAGTGGGGGAGATGCATGAAGGCAATCCAAGGATACAAACTTCCAGTTATAAGTCCTGGGATTGTAATGTACAACATGGTGATTATAGTTAACAACACTGTATTGTATATTTGAAAGTTGCTAAGAGAGTTGATATTAAATGTTTTCATCAGAAATAAAGTTTTAAAACTACTATAAGGTTATTGGTATGAACTAACCTTTTGTAGTTGTCATATCAAAGTATATACATGTATTAAATAATTATGTTGTAAACTTGCACTAATACAATGTTATGTCAATTGTATTTCAATAAAACCAGAAAAGAATAGAAAATAAAAGTAAAAGCGAATTTAAAAATCCCCTGCCCATTTTTAGTTGGATTGTTTTGATTGAATTGTAAGAGTTCTTTATATATTCTGTATATAAATCCCTTATCAGAAATATGATTTGTAGATATTTCCTCCCATTTTGTAGATTGTCTTTTCACTTTCTTAATGATGTCCTCTAAAGCACCAACATTTTTAATCTTGGTGAAATCTTTTTTTCTTTTGACACTTGTGTTTTTTGATGCAGGAAGAATTTTAATGAAGGTTTCATTATTTATAAGTAGAATTTTATTCCTATAACTATAAAAATAGTAAGCTTATTGTAAAGTGCTTTGTAACAAAACGGTAAAATTTATCAGTTATAGTCACTTTTGGCTGAACTCTACTAAGTGGTTCAGACAGGTTTTGTTCTGTTTTGCCACGAGTTTGGAAATGTTAAATGTTAATGTTAATAAATCTACAAATTTGAATGTGATTATTTTACTTTTTATGCTAATTGCCATATTTAAGAATCTTTTAAAGCTTTCTTTTTAAAAAAACACCCAAAGTTTTATAATATTTTTGCTTTTAACAACTGCTGACTGCCAGGATCCTCTTGGGAATCACATAAGCTTTTATTTTTGGTTATGCTTTTTTAGAGTTCAAAGACAACACACTTTCTTTTTGATGATTTTTCATGTATTATTTGTTATAAAGTATGTATTCTAAAAATAAATACTATAGAAATGTGAATAGAAAAAAAGTTCCCCTTTCTACACATCAAATACCCTAGACCCACTAAGCAGTTATAATTACCATTAATTGTTAGCCAATCTTCTAGAGTTTTGTGTATATATGTAAATATGTACACATATAAACATGTGAGTTTTTTTCACACAAAAAAATTTTTTAATAGGGGGCAACAAAAGAGTGCTTAAAGATCTTAACTCACATTTTGGTTTTAAAACAAAATTATTTTGTGGTGGTGTTCATTATCTAAGAGAGCTTGCTTTCTGCTAATTGAAAATTGGCACTGCAATAAATGAATTTGATTTCTGTAATAGTTACTCTGAAATCTGAATTTGTTTGTGGTGCTCTAGGAATTGCTCTTGTCTGAAACAGAGACTCCTATTTTACCATCGTATCTGCCTTCATCGCTGCCTCCCGCAGGAGAACTCTATGCGGTTCAAGTTAAGCACATTGTTTCACCTGATGAAGTATGTAACCTGAATGGTCAGTTGTTGGTCAAAAAAAATAACCAGCTGTCTTGGTGTTTAACTCTAGGATTGACTCTTCACACTTCCGTCTTCCTGATCTTAAATAGTTGAAAATTGGTGATCTCCAGTTTGCCCACTGTGTCCTTTCCTCTTCAGATATGTAGGAATTTTTTTTATTTTTTTTAATGTTTATTTACTTTTGAGAGAGAGAGAGAGAGACAGCATGAGCAGGGGCGGGGCAGAGAGAGGGGCAGACACAGAATCTGAAGCAGGCTCCAGGCTCTGAGCTGTCAGCACAGAGCCTGACTCAGGCTCAAACTCATGAACTGTGAGATCATGACCTGAGCTGAAGTCAGATGCTTAACCTGCTGAGCCACCCAGGCGCCCTCAGATATTTGTTAATAAAGCAAGTGTTTCATAAGCACTTGCTGGGTTTCCAGTGTTGTGTTGCTTTAGTCATGTTTATATCAATATTTAGGTTTTTAAGGCAGAACTGCTTCCACCTATGAAATCTTAAACATCTTATTTCCTTGGCTTCTTCCTACACTGAACTCTAGATGCTCTTTAACCCTGCTCTGGTTTTCCTTGCCATTTATCATCATCTAACAGACTACATCTCTTTCTTACTGTGATTGTCTGCTTTACCCTACTAGAATGTAACTCCATGAAGACTGGGATTTTTGCCTGATTTGGTCATAGACATGTTCCCAGAACCTAGAATACTGCCTGATATGTAACAGGCACTCAACAAATATTGACTGAATAAATAAGTGCACTAAAGAAAATTCAATTACATGCCTTTGCCTGAGAAGAAAGAAGTGACAAATTAAGTAGCACAGGCTGTTCCTTCAGCTATTTTACATAGTAAACCATTCTTTCACAGACAAGGGGAGAATTGGCTATATACTTCCATCAGAGAAAATAGTAGTGTACAAATGTTATTGGTTTTTGTAATGATTTCTTCTATTAGTTATTTATTTCTGCATAACAAATTACCCCAAACTTAGCTTAAGAGAAAAGCCACATGAGAGTCAGAAATTCAGGAGCTACTTAATTAGGTGCTGGCTCAGTATCTCTCATGGACAGGCTGTCAGGATGTTGGTGGTAGAAATGGCAATGCAGGACCCACTTCCAAAAAGACTCTCATGTATATCACCTGGAAGGCTCAGTTCTTTGCCCTGTGGGCCTCCCCACTGGCTTGCCAAGAAAATGGCTGCATGCCACCCTGAGAAGAGGTATAGGGAGGGCAGGACAGATGATCTGATCTCAGCAGTAATATATCACTTCTGTCACATTCTGTTGGTCACAAAAATCAACTCTGGTATGATGTAGGAAAGGAACTGTTCAAGGGATCATCAAGTCCCTTGTTAGAGGTGGTCTACTGCAATAATTTTGTCCATATAAATGAATACTAAAAATTACAGAAGTTGAAAATTTTTTCCTTCCCTTCCCCCCACTTAGGTGTATATTTGTCTTGATTCTATAGAAAGTTGTAATCTGTTTAACCAGCATAGTGACACAGATGACAGTGGAGTTAGCTGGGAATCTGAGTCTGAAAGCCTTAATGAAGCACTGAGGAGGTTTAATAAGAATGTGGAGACATTTCCTCCTCTGACGGATTTTAGAACAGGTATGCTAAATTTTCTGAGTATAATAGGATTCTTAATAAAACTGTTTTGTTTTAATGGACTTTTGAGGTTGGGCTATTTCTTCTGTTAACTGATACTTGTATACACTTTATAAGTACAGTCTCTTTGCTCTGTAGATCTTTCTCATTTTCTAAAAGACTGAAGTAAAACAAGGGAAGTAACTGCCTTGGGGCATTTCCATTTTCCAGAATTCAATGTGCATTGGAAAATTGACTACATAAAGATGATTTTTGTAAGCCTGAGGTTCTGCCATTAACTCAAATTGTGAAAGTTGTCATTCAGACCTAAATGACAGTAATTTTAATCTCAAACCACCTAAACTGATAATTTTGAAGTAGGGTATGGGAGCTCAGATTATGCCTGTCCTGTGAGAATAAATCAAATACTGCTGTATCATTTTCTTCTAACCCATTCCTATCCATCTTTGTTATATATGTGATTCTTTTATGAAGAAAATGCATCTCATTACTGGTGCTGACAATTTCTGAAAAACAGGGGTGGCATCTATGCAATTTTATCAGTATGTGATATAGAGATGTATTTTTTCTTAATATTTTGTGTATATCAGAGGATATGCTAAAGCAAAGGAAAACATCTGGCCTGATTTTACTCAATGAGATTTTAATTGGTTGTGACTCATGTTTGACTGGTAAACAGCACTTGCTATTCCCTCTGTTCTTCCCCTAAACTGTATAGCAGTTTACATGGCTGCTCAACTGTCCCCATATTGCAGGTGTTCCCTGCCCTCCCATATAAGGTAGCACTGCCTGCCACCCTTCCTGGCCCCATTTTCTCCCATGCTACTACTCCTTTTTTAAAAAGAACTGTGAGTTGGGACTCTACTGCAGTGTCACCAGCAATTAGAAGGACATCGTGCTCATAAACATCATAGTTGAATCAGTGAGAAATAAATTCATGATTGTTTCTTTTTATAAACTCAAATTATAGCCTGGAAGAAATAATTACTTCCTCATTGTATTCTTGTTTAAAGGAAAGTCACAGAAACATACTGTATGTAATGTGATGATTCATGGAGCTAAACATATATTGTGAGTTTTCTGTTGGTATTTTATTCTTCAGTAAAAGCTTTTTTTAAGTATACATATGTACAAGTTGATTTATAGGCAAATGCCTATTAAAAAGTTGTTTTGTAGGTTAAAATAACATGACAACTAGGTTGGTTGGGTTTTGGTTTTTTTTTTTAATTCTATTTTGGGATGAAACTTCAGCCATGTTTTTAAGGCTGGAAATGGTAAAAGTTGGAAAGACTATTACCAGTGATTCAGTCAACTGCTTACTATTCAGACCACTATAGAGGAGATTGTTCACTGTTTTATTAATCTTTTCTATAAACTCAAGAAATTGTTTACAACTCTTTAATAAAAATCTTTGTACATTCATGTAGTATTTGAATACCATTTGCCCACAGTGATACTTTTGTGGAGATTATGTAGAAGAGAATGGGATAATATAAAGAGAGGGGTGGAAATAGAGGAAGACAGGAGCCTGAAATATACTCTATCTACTCTGAAATCTAAAAGGTGTATGAAGAGAAGGGAAGTACATCCTATACTAATCTTTCCAGAGTTTTACTCAAGCGTAGCATTCATTCATTCATTAGCAGAGTTTTTACCGAGCAATATGGTACCAGGTACCATACTAGGAATACAAATATAGTTCTGCACATAAGAACTAGTAGGCTCACTGAGAGGGGCATGAAAACCAAGTTCTGTAGGAAAATAAGAGCTTGCATTAAAGGTATGTTCACAGTGCCATAGGATCACAGAGAAACCGATGATTAGGAGTAGTCAGGGTTTTATAAGTCATGTTGGAGCTGATCTTTGACAGAGAGGTTTATCATAAAAGGGGGTATGGGAGTACATTCTAGACATGAGGAACAGCCATGAGCTGAAGTAGAAGCTCAGGTGATTCTAGTTAGGTAACACTTGAGGATATATGGTAGGAGATGGTTGGGAGTAGACTGAAGAACCCTACATATTGCAGTAATAAGGACTTGATATTGCAGATGGTTATAAGGCCATTGAAGAATTATAAACAAGGGCAATTGAATTTTTAAAATTAAAAAATTTTTATTTTATTTTTGAGAGAGAGAGACAGAGACAGAGTGTGAGCAGGGGAGGGTCAGAGAGAGAGTGAGACACAGAATCAGACGCAGGCTGCAGGCTGTGATCTGTTAGCACAGAGCCTGAGGCAAGGCTTGAACCCACGAACTATGAGATCATGACCTGAGCTGAAGTTGGCCGCTTTACTGAGGCACCCCTAAATTTTTTAAATTTAATTCTGGTGGTTTTCTACAGAATGGATTGGAGGAGGACAAAATTGAAAGCAGGAATAGCAGAAAACATCTTTTGCAGAAGACGATGGCTCAAATGAAAAGACATTTGGGGAGTCTAAGATGTGAGGGCAGTGCAAGGATGGTCTAAGCCACAGGCAGAGGAACTAGGAACTATGAGAACAGAAGTGCCTTTCTTCAGAGTTAAGTGCACAGCAATTAGAAACAAGGTGTATTGACTGTAATCAGAAACAGGCAGGATCCAACGTATGACAAACTGTTGAGTGTTTAATTCTGAATGATGGATTTATGGTGTTTACCTTTTCTTTGTACTTTTCTGTATTAACGGTTTTTTAAAGAAAATATGAAGCAATGTGATTTTTTTTCCTTTTTTGTCTTTCCAGAAATGCCTTGCCTTGCTGAATATGATGATGGCTTATGGTATAGAGCAAAGATTGTGTCTGTTAAAGATTTTAATCCTCTAGCTGTCCTGGTGCAATTTGTTGATTACGGATCAACTGAAAAGCTGACAGTAAACAGGTTTTGGTGTTTTTTTTTTAATCAACTTAGTTGAATTAGAATTCTTAGAGGCTTTTAAAATAATAATTGGGAAAGTTTTGGTTCTTTTAAAAGAAAAACTATTTTAAAGTTATTTATTAGGATTTCTAAAATCTCTAGGTCTCTTTATTGTGGTACAATATAAAACTACCATTTTAGCCATTGTTAAGTATGCATTTAATTGATGTTAAGTACATTCAGTGTGTTGTGATTCTAATGCCACTGTCCATTTTCAAGACTTTTTCCTAATCTCAAACAGAAATTCTGTACCCATTAAACAATAACTTCCATTCCTTTTCCTTAGCTCCTGGTAATCTTTATTCTGCTGTCTTCAGGAATTTGCCCTATTTTAGGCACCTTACATAAGCACTATCGTAGAGTATCTGTCCCTTTCTTTCTGGTTCATTTTACTTAGGATAAAGTTTTCAGGGCATATTCAATTATAGCATGTATCCGAATTTCATTATTTTTATAGCTAAATAACATTCCTTCAATGTATGTACCACATTTTGTTTATTCATCTGTTGATGGACACTTGGGCTGTTTCCATCCTATGGCTATTGTGAATAATGCTGCTGTGAACAGTGACATGCAAGTAGCTGTTTGAGTCCCTGCCTTACGTTGCTTGGTGCATATGCCTAGAAATGGAATTGCTGGATCATATGGTAATTTTGTTTAACTTTTTGAGGACCTGCCAAACTTTTCTCCAGTGTCTGTACCATTTTCCATTCCTGCCAGCAACGCACAAGGCTTCCAGTTTCTCTATATCCTTGCCCGATGTTTTTTTTTCAATTATTTGTTTGTAATATTTGATTGTGGTAAAATACATGTATCATAAAATTTACCATCTTAACCATTTTAAATGACTAATTTCACTTAGCATAATACCCTCAGTTCCATCCACATTGTTGCAAATGGCAGGATTTTATTCTCTCTCATTGCCAGGTAGTGGGCCACTGTATATATAAACCACATCTTCCTGATCCATTCATCAGTTGATGGACATTTAGGCTCTTTCCATAATCTGGCTATTATTGAAAGTACTGCTATAAACATAGGTGTACATATGCCTCTATGCATCAGCACTCTTGTATCCTTTGGGTAAATTCCTAATAGCACTATTGCTGGGTCGTAGGGTGGTTCTTTTTTGATTTTTTTGAGGAACTCCACATTCCAGAGTAACTACACCAGTTTGCATTACCCCCAACAGTGCAAGAGGGTTCACATTTCCCCACATCCTTGCCAGCACCTCATTTCCTGAGTTGTTAATTTAATCACTATGACTGGTGTGAGGTGGTATCTCATCTGATGATGAGTGACGTTGAGCATCTTTTCATGTGTCAGTTGATCATCTGGATGTCTTCTTTGGGAAAGTGTCTATTTCATGTCTTCTGACCATTTCTTCACTGGATTTTTTTATTTTGGGGTGTTGCATTTGATAAGTTGTTTATAGATTTTGGATACTAGCCCTTTATCTGATATGTCATTTGCAAATATCTTTTCCCATCCCATTGGTTGCCTTTTAGTTTTGTTGATTGTTTCTTTTGCAGTGCATAAGCTTTTTACCTTGATGAGGTCCCAATAGTTCATTTTTGCTTTTAATTTCCTTGTCTTTGGAGAAGTGTCAAGTAAGAAATTTTGTAGCTGAGGTCAAAGAGGTTGTTGCCTGTTTTCTCCTCTAGGGTTTTGATGGCTTCCTGTCTCACACTCAGGTCCTTCCTCCATTTTGTGTTTATTTTTGCGTATGGTGTAAGAAAATGGTCCAGTTCCATTCTTCTGTATGTTGCTGTCCAGTTCTCCCAGCACCATTTGCTAACAAGACTTTTTTTCCATTGGATATACTTTACTGCTTTGTCAAAGATAAGTTGGCCATACATTTGTGGGTCCAATTCTGAGTTTTCTATTCCATTGGTCTGTATGTGTTTTGTGCCAATATCATACTGTCTTGATGGTGACAGCTTTTAGTAAAGGCTGAAGTCTGGGATTGTGATGCCTCCCACTTTGGTTTTCTTTTTCAACATAACTTTGGCTATTTGGGGTCTTTTGTGATTTCCATACAAATTTTAGGATTTTTTTGTTCTAGCTTTGAGAAGAATGCCTGTGCAATGTTGATTGGGATTGCTTTGGGCAGTATTAACATTTTAACAATATTCTTACAATCCATGAATATGCAGTGTTTTTCCATTTCTTTATGTCTTCAGCCCCTTCATAAGCTTTCTATAGTTTTCAGTATACAGATCTTTTACATTTTTGGTTAGGTTTAGTCCTAGGTAATTTTATGGTTCTTGGTGCAAGTGTAAATGGGATTGATTTCTTGATTTCTCTTTCTGTTGCTTCATTATTGGTGTATAGAAATGGAACTGAGTTCTGTGCATTGATTTTGTATCCTGCGCATTGATGGATATTTTGGTTGATTCCACCTTTTAGCTATTGTGAATAATGCTGGTATGAATGTGAATGTACAAATACCTCTTTGGGACCCTGCCTTCAATTCTTTGGGGGCATATACTGAGAAGTGGAATTGCTGGATCACAAACTCATTCTGTTTTTAGTATTTGGAGAAGCCAGTGCACTGTTTTCCATAGTGGCTATACCATTTTACACCAGATGTCCCAGGAGTTCTAGTCCCTGTCTACGTCCTCACCAACACTCATTATTTTCTCAGTTTTTGATAGTAGCCACCCTAATGGATATGAGGTTATATCTCATTGTGGATTTGGTTTGCATTTCCCTGATTAGTGATGTTGAGCACCTTTTCATGTGCTTGTTGGCCATTTATGTAACTTCCTTAGAGAAATGTCTACTTTTTAAAAAAAATGTATATTTCCTCTCACTCTGTAGGTTGTGTTTTCACTTTGTTGACTGTCCTTTGCAGTTTTTAATTTTGTTGTATTCCAGTTTTTTTTTTTTTCTGTTTGTGCTTTTGGTGTCACAGCTTTTTTTCCCCTATATTTTTCCGTTTTGGCTGTTAGAGAATTTTAATTGTGACATTCTGAACATTTTAAGAATTTCTTTTGTGACAGACTGCGTCAAATTCCTCTTCATCTTATGCAGTATGCAGCCCGAGCCATAAAGGTTCGCTTGGCAGGGTTTAAACCTCCCTTACAAGATCCAGGGAAGACCAGAATTCCATACTGTCCCAGATGGAGTATGGACGCACTGTGGGCGATGATGGACTGTCTGCAAGGGAAGAGGCTGTATGCATCTTCCGTGGTAACTATCTGTCTTCAGTAACCAAAACCTTCTCGAAGCTCTTTCTAGGCTCCCTGTTAACTTTCTAAAGAGCTTTTTTTTGGTTGTTTTTTAATGTTTATTTTTGAGACAGAGAGAGTGTGAGCTGGGGAGGGGCAGAGAGAGAGGGAGACACAGAATCTGAAGCAGACTCTAGGCTCTGAGCTGTCAGCACAGAGCCCAACACGAGGCTTGAACCCACGAGTTGTGAGATCATGAGCTGAGCCAAAGTTGGATGCTTAACCAACTGAGCCACTCAGGCGCCCCTGAAGTGCTTTCTACCTATGCAACTCTAGGTACAAAGAAAATGCTTTAAAGCATATAAACCTGTAAATACTACAAAATTAATTTTAAGATTTGTTAAAATTATGTTTTAGTTTATATTTAGCAAACATTTATTATAAATATCACTGATGTAAATCAATAAGATAAAGTGATCAAGATGAGTATCCTGTAGTCAAAGAACTCATAAGTTAATGAAGGAAATGAAACATTTGTAAACCATTAATAATTATGAGGTAGAATGAAATACAGTCTATCATACAGAAGTATAGGTAACTTGGGGAAGTGTGGTGTATAAGGATTGATTATTTCCAGGGCACCTGGTGGCAGTCGGTTAAGCATCTGACCCATGATTGGGCTCAGGTCATGATCTCATGGTTGGTAAGTCCGAGCCCCACATGGGGCTCCACACTCAGCATGGTGCCTGCTTGGGATTTTCTCTGTCCTCTTTCTGCCCTTCCCCTGCTCCTGCACTATCTCAAAATAAAGAAACTTTAAAAAGATTATTTCCATCTAAAGAGATTAGGATATATATGGTATTTGAGCTCATCCTTATTAAGCATTCGAATAGTAAGAAATAGTGATAAAAACAGTAAAAAAATAAAAATAATAGTAAGGTAGATCTGGGAAGTGACATTGAGCTGCATCCTAAAAGTAGGAAAGACCAGAATTTTTTTTTAAATAATTTTTTTTTTAATTTTTTATACAGAGAGAGACACAGCATGAGAGGGGGAGGGGCAGAGAGAGGAGGAGACACAGAACCGGAAACAGGCTCCAGGCTCTGAGCTGGCTGTCAGCACAGAGCCTGATGCGGGGCTCGAACCCACGAACGTAAGATCTGACCTGAGCCGAAGTCGGAGGCTTAACCAACTGAGCCACCTAGGCGCCCCTGGAACAGAATTTTGATCGAAGCCATGGAAAGGACTGACACATGCTAATTTTGAATTTAATACAGTAGAACCTACTATCAGAAGGTTCAAATAAACACAGCATTGACGTTACATACATAGCACACACAGAGAAATATACAATACACATTACTGTTATAACATGCAAAATAAATGGCAAAGACACCCATACACCACATACCAAACATAAAGCATACCAAACATACCACACAAAAAACCACACATCCTAGCACACAAAACCTTTTACACAAACCCACACACATCATAAAAAACTACACTCAGAGCACACATATACTACACACGTAAAACACATTACACACACACTTGAAATATACACAAGAATTACACAAGACACACAAATGCCACATGTAGCATGCATACCACATATATCCCAGATTACTATATCCTACAAACCACATATTCACCAGACACCAAACATAACATCACATGAACAACTCAAAAACAGACACCACCAATAACCTGTATCACATATACAGCACTCACACCCCACATATAATAGAGAAATATACAACACAAACTACACATACAGAAAACACACAATATGTATGCAACCAAACCACCCAGACACCAGATACTCATTCAGCACACACCATACACACAAACACATCACTCAGCATTCAAACATCACACATCACACCTACATCACACCTATAATACATTTATACTATGAACTGCACACGCACACATAACTCATTCATCACATACCTGCCATTCACACTGCACATACATCCAATACTTACCCTATAACAAACACCACACATACATCACACAAAAGATACCACACATATATGCCACACATACCAGGCACAGTACATATACCATGCACACACACATCATACACATAACACACACTAAATATATAGCACACAGACACCAGAGAAACACCACGCACACAGATATACGATGTGTACTACAGAAATATCAATCACACACCACACATATACCACATAGGCACCATACCAGCACAACACTGGAACACACACACCACTCAGAGTAGACACCAGCACAAACCAAAAACTAAGGCAGACAGCACACAAACACACAAAACAACACATACAAAGAAAATAAACACATACTGCACACTTGACGCAAACACACTATTTACACATCACACCTACCAACTGTCATGCAAACATCACACAACACTTAAACATCATGTACACCACTCATACATCACACATACCCTTATACTGCACACACAAGTATATACCACATACAGGTTTGATACACCATACACGAATCTTGCACATAATCCATACACATTACACACAACACATACACTACAAACACACCATGCACCAGTCAAAACCACTCACACTGCTCATATACCAGACACACACAGCACACACACCACAGTCCATACACACAGCACACAAACATCACAGCCTCCAAATACACAGCACACACAAACTACACATAACCCACATGTAACACCCAAAAACCACACCAAAATATACCACACACACTATAGAAATATTATTCACACACCACACACACACACACACACCACTCACCACCAACATAACACAAAGAAAAAACACACAACACATATAGAATATCATAACATACTGCACACACATTACTCACACATCACATACATGCTACATGCATAACATACCCACGACACAACAAGCACACCATACCTATATCATGCATATAACACATTAATTTTAAAAAAGTTCAAATAAGAAAGTCCAGATCATGTTTAATATAAATATGCTTTCCTTAGAGGATAGCATGTCACAAAGGGGTGGCCCATAAAGAGAAGCTAGCCTGAACCTATTTTACCCCCAAAATTCTGTATTTCTAACTTCTGATTAAATATTATAAATTCCAGGAATCCTAGGTCTCCTTTCCAAAACAGCACTCAGTTGGAGTGGTGTAGCAACAACCCCTTTGAATGGAAATACTCTCTTTAAGTTAGTCTGGTCCTCCACACTATTGTTTCTGCCCAGCCTATTCAGGATTTGGGGATTCCTGATGTACTGGCTCTGACAAGACCGAGCTCTTAATGAAACAACTAGAAAGTATGTTTTGAAAACCTCTAGAGGTACATATCATGCTTCTGTGCATGCAGAGTACTGTAAATAGCCTATGTACAGTTCCTCTTAGGAAGCCAGTAGAAACACAGTAAGTATTCTTACAGATAAATGTTTATTTACCTCCATGAGTAATATTCAAACTTTGGTCAGTTTATGCATAAAGGTATATGGGTTGAATATAAATGACTTTTAATAGGGATGACCCCATTGGCTCAATCTAGGTAAACTTTTGGGAAGACTTAAATTTTACATTCAGTATAAGAATGGAAAGAATGGGATTTAATAAATGGGAATAAGTAAACCATCACAAAGACCTTTTTGAAGAATAAATTATTAATAAACTTGGAGAATGCCTTTTCCTTCCTGTTTATAGGCCAGATATAAGAGAAAAACCAGCAAAGACATTATTATATTTTCTTGACAACTATCTTTTAATTTTAGGCTCAGGCACCAGAACAAATAGTGACATTATATGAAGATGAACAGTATCCAGTTCATATGTCATTAGTAGAAATGGGGCTTGCAGACCGAGATGAATGATGTAAGTCTCATGACTTCCTGTTCACTCTTATGATCAGCATAAGGCATGTAATTCGTAATGTGCAGATTAATACTAAATTGCCCATAAAAGCATCTTTGGACTTTCCTTGATTTCTCAAAGAATGACCACAAAGCTCAGCAGGACTCTTATCTCGACTTCTTCATAGGCCCTTTTCACCTCTTGAGCGCCAGAACCAGAGACAGTCTGCGTCTGTAAGAAGGCTGGGAATGGCTACCATGACTAACATAGTACCAGACACTTGTTGGGGATGGGCACTAGACGTAATTTAAGCACACAGGATATGGTACGCACAGAACACTACTGAACAGTCCATGTCCTGATAAAGCTGTTGAAGTACTTGAGTAACCAGCTATTTATTCATCCCCATAAGTGTAACCAGGGATTCAGCAACTAGTTTGAACATTAAATGAAGCAAAGGTCTTAAATAACATGCATTTTGTTTTCCAGGTATACAGTTGAGAGCATGCATCGACAATGGGCCAGATGAAGGTTTTCTGTTAACCTGTAGGCCATTTCAGGCTTGCTTTTCTTGACTTGTTCTGCATTTGTGCTGGTCTTTTTTTTTCTCTTACATGTTAAAATATTAGGAATTGTTCAAAAAAAAGTTAATAAATATTTGCTTTCAAGAATTTTCTGGTTTTATAATAATTTCAAAATCAAGTACTTTAGGCACATAAAAACTGTAGTTCATTTTATAACAAATATATATATATATATATATATATACACACACACATATATAAATATATATATTCTTCTTAGTACAGTTGGAGGCTCCTATAGTGACCTTCCCCAATCGCTGGTGTTTACTGTTCTCACATTCTTATTTCACTGCATATGAATGTATCCATAAGCAAGATGTAGTACTGCTGCGTATATTTTTTAATGCATGCACTAT
Source organism: Suricata suricatta (assembly GCF_006229205.1). Taxonomy (NCBI): domain Eukaryota; kingdom Metazoa; phylum Chordata; class Mammalia; order Carnivora; family Herpestidae; genus Suricata; species Suricata suricatta. Next base: position 78,125,413 of record NC_043703.1, on the reverse strand, counting down.
CACGTCTTTAATTTTCTCACTATTGGCACTGTTTATCCATGTTGGTATGCAGAACCCTATTTAACTCACTTTTACTCTTCTATCTGTGCACATAATTCTGTTGCTATTTAGGTCATTGCCAGTTTTTCCTCAATTACATGTACATGTTATGGGTTTTCTAGTATATGTACTTACTAGTGGAATTTACTAGGTCATGAAGTAATTGTTTTCCAGAATGTGGCTTATTCCATATTCTACCACCAGTGGGCTGAGTCCTATGGCAACATGTGGTTTGATCAGTATATAAGATACTAGTGTAAAAACGTATATTCTTATTTCAGGATGCATTCACTGGTTTAGTAGTTACTTGTTTGCTGTTTCATATCCTTTGTCCATTTTTATGTTGAGTTGTGTTTGTAATTATTGGTTGGAATTCTTTACATATTCTGGATATTAATCCTTTGTCAAGTAGATATATCTGAGTGTGTGACTTATCAAGCTGTTAAGGTTTGCACTGTGCCTCATTTAAAAATCCTTCTCTATCCTGAGACAATATATATAACTCTTTGGTTTTTCTTTATTAGAAGTTTGCAATTTTTTTCATATTCAGTTCTTAAGTCACATAGAATTGATACATTTAGCTTTTTTAAAAAACCAAATCATTGCTAATATCATTGTGGTAACTACACCAACCTGTATTTTTTAATGTTTTTACTTATTTTTGAGAGAGAGACAGACAACGTGAGCAGGGGAGAGTCAGAGAGAGGGGGAGATACAGAATCCGAAGACAGGCTCCAAGCTCTGAGGGAGGTGTCAGTGCAGGGCTCGAACCCACGATCTGCGAAATATGACCTGAGCCACCCACACGCCCTGTAATTATTATGTAAAGTTACACACAGGACATCTCACCTCTGTCAACCTACAGTTTTATAGGTTATAACATCAAGGTCCCTGTGGTTGATCAGTTAACACCAGCTAGTTATTTTTCACATACCCTCCTTCCTCAAGTGTCCCATTCTGACCACTCGTATATTCTCACTCTAACTTTTCTCCTGGGATTATCTGTACTCACCAAATGAACTCTTCTACCTGTGTTGTTTGACCTATTTGTATATTCTTATTCACGGTTTTAACTTCCCATTCTATTATAATTTAGGAACCTCTATAGTAGATAAAATGCTTTAATTTTAGTACTAATTGAACACCGTATATTCTGACTAGAGATATTCTCTTATTCCTTGAGTAAACTTTCTGTGCAAGTCTTTGTTCTATGGCTGATGTGCTCATGAAAAATCTGTGCTATTATATTTCTTGTCCTTCTTGGTTTTTATAACCATCTTCAACAAGTATCTCATTATTTTTACAGTCTACACGGTTCATAACAAGTATTTCTTTCCTTAGTCATGCATTCAGCTGTAGAAAGGCGAATTAAATAATGTTGAAAGCTGTTCTTGTACATGTCAAAGAATATAAAAAGCTATGATGTTTTATTTTATAATCCAAACATTCTCCTTTCCACTTACAAAATTAAACCATAGAATCCACAAGAAATGTGTATTTTTTGAGAAGAAAATCAAGTTAGTGTTATTTCATGATTAGTTACATACAGCATCATTACAATTTAGTATCCATTAAAATGTTACCATCCTTGTCTTTAACTCTTATTCGGCCAGATGTGTACTTTGTTTCTTGATGACCATTTGTATATACAGTTTTAACAGTTCCGTCTGGATATTCCCGTCTCTTGAACTGGGCAGTGTGAAGTTCTCTCTGGCCATTATTAAATTCTATGATTTTGTTGCCATCTCTGTAAATTTAAAATAGAATTTAATTTCTTTAAAAATATTAAATATATAACAGGAAAATGATCTAAAAGTGGCCTTTAGATTCTGACAGTACATTCTTTGCAAATTCTTTCCACCCTGTTTCTACTTCAGGCTGTTAGTTCCAATGATCAAATTAGCACTTAAATGTGCCCATAAAAAGTGGGGCACCTGGGTGGCTCAGTTAAGTGTCTGACTTCAGCTCAGATCATGATCTCATGGCTCATGAGTTCGAGTCCTATGTTAGGCTCTGTGCTGTGACAGTTCAGAGCCTGGATCCTGCTTGCAATTCTGTGTCTCTCTTTCTCTCTGCTCCTCTCCAGCTCATGGTCTGTGTCTGTGTGTTTTTCTCTCTCTCTCTCTCAAAAATAAACATTATTTTGGTCAGGGCAAGATGGCAGAGAAATAGGGAGCTCTGTAATTTTCACCCACACACACCTATCAAACTAAGAAGGACTGATGGCACAATAGTCTACAAGAGTCGGAGGAAGACACAGAGTCCTCAAGGAAGACAGCCTCATAGGTGCCTGAGTGAATGTGAACTAGGGAAGAAACAAAACGGGCCGGGACCTGGAGGCTCAGAGGGAAGGGAGCCCCCGCTCCAATCAGAGTTGCTGAGAGCCACAGAGAGACGAGGGGGAGACAAAGGCTGAAAATGCTCATAAAGGTGTCTCTACAGAAGAGAAAAACCTCGGCCTGGGACAGAGAGGGATCCTATCATTCCATCTTTAACCACAGGGTGTGGGAAAATAGATCTGTCCCCATTAGCTGGTGCATTTTCCTTGGGCTTGGCCCCCCATCCCAGGTGGCACCAGGAGAAACTGCTCCCCGACTCTCCCAACTCAATCCCTGGCTACGAAGCCGCTGGCCTGCAGGAGTACATCTCATCTTGGGCTGTATCATTAAAGTGCATGGACTAGGGTTTAGAAACGAGGCAGGGATTGGAAAATACAACTTGGCGGCACCCTCAGCACAGTGAGATTGGACCAAAAAGAGTGGGTTGCAACGCTTGGTTTGAGAAGGGGCTGGGGCGCCGCCATTCTTCTCCCCACAACCACCATGGTGGGGCCTCAGAGAGTAGTCCATGGGACTGCCGTGGAGGTGAGACCTACCTACACCCAAACACGCCCATCCATGCTGGAGAGCTGCCTTCCGCCCCCCCCTCCTTCCCCCACTCCCTCAGAGCCTGGGAAAGACCAACATTGATACACTGCCATGATTAGATCAATTCTTGCTATTCAGATATATTTTCCCTTATCTCGTTCTTACCTCCCCCATGCTAGTTTTACACTTTTAGACTGTCCTTTGTCTTTTGTTGTTTTTGTCCCTCCTCCCTTTTTTCCTTTCTTTTCTTTTTTCTTCTTTCGTTTCTTCCTTCTTTTCTTCTTTTGGTTTGCTTGTTTGTATTTGTGCGTTGGTGTGCTTTTGTTCCCTGTGTTTGTTTTCATTTTCAGGGCCACCTCAAGAAACAAGCCAAAGTACACATGGTGGAGGGTCCCAAATATCACTGAGTAGGGAAATAAAAAAACCAAAGGCACAACAAGACAAACCAAGAGACACCATCAAAAGAACACTTCTCAAAAGGACAGGCTCTGGAAAGTCAATGAGCCTCCTTTAATAGAGCCATACTAACAGGTGCACAGTGCATAACGAGCTTTTAAAACTGACAAGAGACAGAAAGCTACCCAAACTGATGAAACGGAAGAACTCTCCTAAAGAAATTCCAGGAGAAGTCACAGCCACAGAACTGCTCAAAACATATATAAGCAACATAACGGAGCACGAATTTAGAACAATTGTCACAAAATTAATCACTGGGCTTGAAAAAAGCATGGATGCCATCAGAGAAGCTATTGATACAAAGATTAGGAACCTTCAAAATAGCTGTGATGAGTTAAAACATGCTATAAATGAGGTGCATAATAAAATGGAGGCTGCCACTGCACAGACTGAAGAGGTAGAGAGGAGAATAGGTGAATTAGAAGACACAATTAGAAAAAAATAGGAAGCTGAGAAAAAGAGAAATTGATCCAGGAGCACAAAAGGAGAATTTGAGAACTGAGTGATGCAATCAAACAGAACAATATCCGTATCATAGGAATTACTGACAAAGAAGAAAGAGAAAAAAGCACCGAAGGGGTGCTTGATCAAATTCTGGCCGAGAACTTCCCCAATCTGGGGAAGGAAACAGCCATTGAAATTCAAGAGGCACAGAGAACTCCCCACAGACTTAACTTGAGTTGACCTTCAGAACAGCATAGTGAAACTGGCAAAACATAAGGATAGACAGAATTCTGAAAGCAGCTAGGGAATAAAGGGCCCTAACATACAAATGGAAACCTATCAGAGTGGTTACAGAACTATCTACTGGAAGTTGGCAGGCCAGAAAGGAATGGCATGAAATCTTCAATATGATGAACAGAAAAAATATATAACCAAGAATCCTTTATCCAGCAAGCCTGTCATTCAGACTACAAAGAGATAAAGATGTTCCCAAATAAACCAAAATTTAGAGAATTCATCACCCTACAAGAAACCAGCCAGCCCTACAAGAAATCCTAACAGGGACTCTATAAGGGAAATTTTGCGAGGAATACAAAGTACCAGAAACACCAACCACTACGAGCATGAACCCTCCAGAGAACACAATGAATCTAAACCTATACTTTTCAATAATAATACTGAATATAAATGACAATCAAATGACACAGGGTAGAATAAATGACACAGAATGAATAAAAAACCAAAATCCGTATATTTGCTCCCTACAAGAGACTCGTTTTAGACCTGAAGACACCTTCAGAATGAAAGTAAGGGGATGGAGAAATATCTATCATGCAACTGGAAGTCAAGAAAGCTGGAGTAGCCACACATATCGGACAAACTGGATTTTAAAGGTAGTAGCAAAAGATGAAGAAGGACATTATATAATAATTACAAGATCTCTCCATCAGGAAGAGATAACAATTATAAACATCTACAGGCCAAATTTGGGAGCACCCAAATACATAATCCGAAACAGAAACAATGTTATTGATAAGAATGTGCTAACTGCAGGGTATTTTAATACTCCACTTACAGCAATGTATATAGATCAACAAGACAGAAAATCACTAAAGAAACAATGGACCTGAGTGACATATGGACCAGGTGGATTTAACAGATATATTTAGAACTCTACTTCCTGAGGCTAGGATGGAATGTGCATGACACATTCTCCAAGATAGATCACATACTGGGTCATAAAGCAGCCCTCCATAAATATAAATGAATTGAGATCATACCATGCACACTTTCAGATCACAATGCTATGAAACCTGAAATCAATCACAGGAAAAGGTCTGGAAAACCTCCAGAAACATGGAGGTTAAAGACTAACCTACTAAAAAAAATTGGGCGAATCAGGCAATTAGAGGAGAAATTTAAAAATATATGGAAGCAAATGAAAATGAAAATACAACAATCCACACTCTCTGGGATGCTAAAAGACAGTCCTAAGAGAAAAGTATATTGCAAACCAGACCTATTTCAAGAAACTAGAAAAAGCGCAAATTCAAAATCTAAGAGAGCACCTAAAGAAACAAGAAGGAGAGAAGCAAGAGCACCCCCAAAGAAGAGAATAAAGATCAGAGCAGAAATAAACAATATAGAATCCAAAAAAAACAGTTGAACAGATCAAGATCAATGAAACAAAGAGCTGGTTTTTTGAAAAAATAAAATTGATAAACCTCTAGCCAGGATCCTCAGAAAGAAAAGAGAGAACACCAAAATAAACAAAATCACAAATGAAAATGTATCTATTACAACCAATCCCTGAGAAATACAAGCAATCATCAAGGAATACTATGAAAAATCATATGCCAAAAAACTGGACAACCTAGAAGACATGGATACATTCCTAAACACACATGCACTACCAAAATTCAAATGGGAAGAGATAAAAATCTGAACAGACCCATAACCAGTGAAGAAATCAAATCAGTTATCAAAAATCTCCCAACGAATAAGCGCCCAGGGCCAGATGGCTTCCCTGAGGAATTCTACCAGATATTTAAAGCTGAGTTAATACCCATTCTTCTCAAGCTATTCCAAAAAATAGAAATGGAAGGAAAAATTCCAGAGTCATTCTACAAAGTCAGCATGACTTTGATTCCCAAGCCAGACAGAGACCCAACAAAAAAAGAGAACTACAGGCCAATATCCTTAATGAAAACAGATGCAAAAATACTCAACAAGATACTAGCACATCGAATTCAACAACATATAAAAAGAATCATCCACCATGATCAAGTGGGATACATAACTGGGTTACAGGGCTGGTTCAATATTTGCAAATCCATCAATATGACACATCACATTAACAAAAGAAAAGATAAAAACCATATGATCCTGTCGATAGATACAGAAAAAGCATTTGACAAAATACAACATCCTTTCTTTATAAAGACGCTTGAGAAAGGATAGAAGGAACTTACTTAAACATCACTAAAGCCATTTATGAAAAGCCCACAGCTAATATCATCCTCAATGGGGAAAAACAGAGCTTTCCCCCAAGATCAGGAAAACGACAAGGATGTCCACTCTCACCACTGTTGTTTAACATAGTGCTGGAAGTTCTAGCCTCAGCAGACAACAAAAGGAAATAAAAGACATCAGAACTGGCAAAGATGAAGTCAAACTTTCACTTTTCACAGATGACATGATATTCTACATGGAAAACCCGACAACTCCACCAGAAGCCTACTTGACCTGATCCATGAATTCAGCAAAGTCTCAGGGTCAAAATCAACGTACCAAATTTGGTTGCATTTTTATACATTAATAATAGCAACAGAAAGAGAAATCAAGAAACTGATCCTATTCACCAAAGATGTAAAAGACCTGTATGATGAAAACTATAGAAAATTTATGAAAGAAATTGAAGAAGACACAAAGAAATGGAAACACATTCCATACTCAAGGATCGGAAGAATAAACATTGTTAAAATGTTATCATTACCAAAGCAAGCTACACATTCAATGCAATCCCAATCAAAATTGCACCAGCATTCTTTTCCAAGTTAGAACAAACAATCATAAAATTCATAGGGAACCACAAAAGACCCCAAAGAGCCAAAGATTACAATATTGAAGAAGAAAACCAAAACGGGAGGCATCAACAATCCGAGACTTTAGCCTCTACTACAAAGCTGTCATCATCAAGACAGTATGGTATTGGCACAAAAACAAACATATGCACCAATGGAACAGAATACAGAATCCAGAACTGGACCCACAAATGTATGGCCAATTAATCTTTGACAAAGCAGGAAAGAGTATCCAATGGAAAAAAGATAGCCTCTTTAGCAGGTAGTGCTGGGAGAACTGGACAGCAACATGCAGAAGTTGAAACTAGACCACTTTCTTACACCATACCCAAAAATAAACTTAAAATGGATGAAGAACCTGAAATGTGAGACAGAAAACCATCAAAACCCTAAAGGAGAAAGCAGGAAACAGCCTCCTTGGCCTCAACCACAGCAATTTCCTACTCGACACATCCCCAAAGGCAAGGGAATCGAGAGCAAAAATGAATTATTCGGACCTCATCAAGATAAAAGGCTTCTGCACTGCAAAGGAAACAATCGAGAAACTGACAGAATGGGAAAAGATAGTTACCAATGACATATTGAATAAAGGGTTAATCTCCAAAATCTACAAGGAACTTGCCAAACTCCACACCCAAAAAACGAATAATCCTATGAAGAAATGGAGAGAACACATGAATAGACACTCTTCCAAAGAGGGCATCCAGATGGCCAACAGACACATGAAACAGTGCTCAGCATCACTCATCATCAGGGAAATACAAATCAAAACCACACTGAGATACCACCTCACACCGGTCAGAGTGGCTAAAATGAATAAATCAAGAGACTACAGATGCTGGCGAGGGTGTGGAGAGACAGGCACCCTCCTACACTGTTGGTGGGAATGTAAACTGGTGCAGCCGCTCTGGAAAACAGTGTGGAGGCTCCTCAAAAAATTAAATACAGAACTTCCCTATGACCCAGCAATAGCAATGCTCAAGGTATACAGAGGTGCTGATGCATAGGGGCACATGTATCCCAATGTTCACAGTGGCACTTTCTACAATAGCCAAATCATGAAAAGAGCCTAAATGTCTATCAACTGATGAATGGATCAGGACGATGTGGTTTATATATACAATGGAGCACTACATGGCAATGACAAAGAATCAAATCTGGCCATTTGTAGCAACATGGATGGAACTCAAGGGTGTCATGCTAAGCAAAATAAGTCAGGCACAGAAGGACAGATACCATATATTTTTACTCATAAGTCTAACAGGAGAAACTTAACAGAGGACCTTGGGAAGGGGAAGGGGGGAAAAAGTGTTAGGGAAAAGGAGGGAAGCAAATCATGAGAGACTCTTGAATACTGAAAACAAACCGAGGGCTGAAGGGGGAGGAAGAGAGGGGAAGGGAGGTGATGGTCTTGGAGGAGGGCACTTGTGGGGAAGAGCATTGGGTGTTATATGGAAACCAACTTGACAATAAACTATAAAAAAATAAAATAAAATAAAAGTAAACATTTAGAAAAATGTGTCCATGAAAAGTTTTTAATTAATTTATGTAGTGAAACTACAAAATGCTTAGGTGTGTTTTTTAAGTTACATAGGTTATGTGTCTAAGATACACTGGGCATTGCATTAACATACAGCTTTCAGTTTTCACTAAGTTACAGAATGTGCTTGCTCTTTATCAGGTTGGAGAGAAGAGTTTATATTCCTGGGAAGGGGTCAGGGCCCCTTATGACCTGTTCAGAAGCCGTGACACCAAAGCAGCAGTTAATCCCAAGTGGACTGCTTGATGTGCACGCAGGACATGCAAACTGAACCCCTAAATAGAAGTATGAGATAGAAACAGAGCTAGGTTTACATTTGTGAATTAACCACTTTTCCACACAGTGGTTTTTTGGTTATTTCTCTGATTTATGTGAATGTAACAGCTTTGTGCCACAATTAAGTGTTAGACTTAAAAGCCATTTTGAGAGCCCCTGCTTCGTCACATGCAGCCCAGAGATCGGGGTGACAGCATCACCTCATTAGAAACGCGTACGGCTGGTGTGTGGCCCAGCATTCTGCAACGGAGCCACCCCTTCAGGGGTGTTTTTTGTTTTTGTTTTTGTTTTTTACTGCTTATTCAGTTTGAGAGACAGAGTACAAGAGGAAGAGGGGCAGAGAGAGAGGGAGACACAGAATCCAAAGCAGGCTCTAGGCTCCGAGCTGTCAGTGCAGAGCCCAACACAGTGCTTAAACCCATGAGCTGAGATCATGACCTGAGCCAAAGTCGGATGCTTAGCCGACTGAGTAATGCTAAAATAATCCCAAATGAACTAATATCTGGCATTTGCTTGAATTTAGATGAAAAAACACTGGCCACGAGTTAACAGTTGTTAGAGGAGGAAGAGATGAGCACATGGAGGTTTTCATATTATTTTCTCTTTTTATGATAGAAAATTTCAAACCTAAAAGTTAAAAAAAAAAAGATGGAAGTTTCTGAACCATGGAAATGGTTCAGAATATAACATACAAGTAAGATTTTTTGCAAATTTTAGGGGCGTCTGGGTGGCTCAGTTGGTTAAGAGTCCAACTTCGGCTCAGGTCATGATCTCACAGTCTGTGGATTCGAGCCCCGCATCAGGCTCTGTGCTGATGGCTCTCTCTCTGCCCCTCCCCTGCTCATGCTGTCTCTCTCTCTTTCAAAAATAAGTAAAAACATTAAAAACAAATTTAAAAAAAAGATTTTTTGCAAATTTTAGAAGAGATTGGTATTTATTTGGTTGAGCAGCAGAGAAAGTTTTAAACCATATCCAGGGCAAACACTACCATGACCATAAGAAATTCCTACATTATTTGAATTAATGTTTCTTCTTTCTTTTTTTTTTTTCTGTGTATCACAGAATTCAAGTTACTTAAACGCAAGCACATTCTAGGAGAATAGGGTGTAAAGTAAAATAGGACAGTGGATCTTACAAACCTTCTGCATGGTGAGTACAAGAAACTGTTGTGGAATGAAGAAGTCACTACAGAGAATTCTCTAACTTCAGGAAATATAACACTCAGAAGGATAAAGAGGTTGTTATTTTACAAAATTGAGTCAGGGAAGCCAGGGAGTAAAATGCTCATCAAGCTAGGGCAAGGAGATCCAGCAAATCAAAATATAAGCCAGAGAAGATATATACAGTCTAATTCAAATATTGCTGCCATTGTTTGGTTGGTCTTAAAAAAAAAATGACCCAGCAGCCTTCCTTCTTTGTGTCTTAGGCACTATTTTCAAGTTTCACCAGATTTATTTCTCTACAAAGAATTGCCATTCCCCTTTTGTGATGTGCTATACAGATTTCCTTTAATTTTCTATAGAGTATATATGAGAAGCGATAGGTCTCTATTTCTAAACTCCAAAATGCTGAGAACTCTTCACCTGCTCTCAAAGTGTGTATCTGTGCTCAGTGCGAAACTCACAGACATTCTGAATGACTTCTACAAATGTTTTAAGACTTTAAAAATTCACTTGGAAACAGAAGTTGAAAATTGGTAAATCTAGAAGCAAATTTAACAGGTTTCATACCTTTGTATTCTTACAACTGTACCATCTGGAAAAATGCTTTCTTCTTGTCCATCAGGAAATAGGTTTTTGATCGTCTGGTCAGGAAACGTGATTTCTTTTCTCCCATCTGGGAAGTATTTTTCTGTTTAAAAAAGATTACTATAAATATTTCATTTTTATTTATTTTTTTTAAGTTTATTAATTTTTGAAAGAGATCATGAGCAGGGGAAGGGCAGAGAGGGTGTGGGACAGAGGATCCAAAGCTAACAGCAGTGAGCCTGATACAGGGCTCAAACTTACAAATTGTGAGGTCATGGCCTGAACCAAGGTTGGACACTCAACCGACTCCGTCACACAAGTGCCCCGTATTTTTTTAATAAAAGGAAACCATTTAATTAGGAGAGGGCAGAACAAATTTTTACCTATTTGTCCACTTGAGAAATGTAAGACCTCTAGTCCTTCTGGATAAGTAGTGTGAGTGGTCTGGGCAGATGCATAGTAGTAGATCTGTAAAGACACAACGTCAGCAGGACTTTTCTCTAGAGATGCGTAAGCCCTGGAGAACACCACCTATGGAAACCTACCACTCTCTCATCTGGCAGGACTTGCTTCACATCACCGTTAAAGAAAGTGACAGTGACAATCTTCCCATCTGCACTCACTTCTTTTTGAGTTCCATTTGGAAACAATATAACATGGCACCCATTCTTATAAACCTTTTCTATCTATAAAAAAGGAGAAACAAGATTATCAATGTGAGAAATTTCCTCCTGAGACCTTATGACAAAAATGTCCATAACTCTTTTCCCAATTGCCTACTTTGAAATCTTTCATAATATAAGCAACATTGTCACAAAAGGAGAAAGTTAATAAACTCCCAAGTATCAACACACCACCATTCTTATGTCGCCTATCCTATCAAAACAATCTCATTTTTTGCTGAGTTTTCTTTTTATAGACTATAGTTGACTGTATACAATATTGGCGTCGGGTTCACAAAATGGTGATTTTACAAGTCTATATGTTCTGCTCTGCTCACTGTAAGCATGGCTTTCCCATCTGTCACCTGACAGCGATATTACAATGCCATCAACTATGTTCCTTGCGCTGCACCTTCCACCTCCATGACTTATTCATTCCATAATTGGAAACCTGTGCCTCCTATTCTCCTTGACACACGTTGTCCATCCCCACCCCCTTCCCTCTGGCAACCATCAGTTTATTCTCAGTATTTATAGGTCTGATTCTGCTTTTGGTTTAATTTTTTAGATTTCACATAAGTGGAATCATATGGTACTTAGTCTGACCTATACCAATAATTGCAAATGGCAACATCCCATCTTTTTTTAAAGGCTAATATTCCTCTGTGTACACACACACACACACACCTTTCTTATCCATTTATTAATGTACACTCAGTTTGCTTCCATAAATTCGCTATTGTAATTAATGCTGCAATTGGGGCACCTGAGTGGCTCAGTCAGTTAAGCGTCCAACTTCGGCTCAGGTCATGATCTCACATGGGTTCGAGCCCTGTGTCAGGCTCTGTGCTGACACCTCAGAGCCTGCAGCCTGCTTCTGATTCTGTGTCTCCCTCTCTCTGCCCCTCCCCAGCTCACTGTCTCTCTTTCTCTCAAAGACATAAAAAATTTAAAAAAAAATAATGCTGCAATAAACATAGGGGCACATATATCTTTTCAAATTTGTGTCTTTGTTTTCTTTGGGTAAATACCCAGTAGTGGAATTATTGGATCATACAGTATTTCTGCTTTGAACTTTTTTAGGAGCCTCCATGCTGCTTCCACAGTGACTGCACCACTTTGCATTCCCATCAACAGTGTACAAGGGTTCCTTTTCCCCCACATCCTCATTAACACTTTTCTTGTCTTTTTTAGTTTAGCCATTCTGACAGGTTTCAAGTGATAGCTCACTGTGGTTTTGATTTGCACTTCCCTGATGATTAGTGATGTCAAGTATCTTTTAATGTGTCTGTTGGGTCATCTGTATGCCATCTTTGGGAAAATGTGTTCATGTCTTGTGCCCATTTTTTAAATGGATTATTTGTTGTGTGGGTGTTATGTAAGTTCTTCATATATTTTAGAAATTAACACCTTATCAGATATATAATTTGCAAGTATCTTCTCCCATTCAGGAAGTTGCCTTTTGTTTTGTTGTTGGTTCTCTTTGCTGTGTGCAAAAGCTTTTCATTTTGGTGTAGTCCCAATAGTTTATTCTAGAAAAATGTTGCTATGTCCAATGTCAAAGAAAGTACTGTGTTTTCTTCTAGTACTTTTATGATTTTAGGTCTCACATTCAGGTCTTTAATCCATTCTGACTTTGTTTTTGTGTGTGGTATAAAAAGTGGCCCAGTTTCATTCTTTTGCTGGTAGCTATCCAGTTTTCCTAACATCATTTGTTGAAGAGACTGTCTTTTCCCTATGGGATATTCTGGCCTCATTTATCTTAGATTAACTCACCCATATAAGCATGGGTTTATTCCTGAGCTGTGTATTCTGTCCCATTGATCTAGGGGTCTATATTTTGTACCAGTACCATACTGTTTCATCACTACAGCTTTGTTGTGTGTCACGAACATTGTTTCCTAAGATTGCTTTGGGTATTCAGGGTTTTTTGTGGTTCCATACAAATTATAGGATAGTTTGTTCTAGTTCTGTGAAAAATGCTACTGGTATTTTGATAGGGATCTGAATCTGTAGGTTGCTTTGGGCAGTGCAGACATTTCAATAATATTCTTCCAATCCATAAGAATATAGTATATTTACATTTGTTTGTGTCATTTTCAGTTTCATTTTTGCTGAATTTCTTTTAAAGCAAACTCCAGGTATCATTTCACCTGTAAAACACTTCAGTTGATCTAAGGATGGTTTTTAAAATAACCAAATCATTACTGCCCCTAACACTCTGTAATTCCTTCATCGTAGTGTAACCATCCATGTTGTTTTCTCGGAATGCACAAAAAAGACTTTTTACAGTTTATTTGAATCAAGATCAAAACAGGGTCCACACACAACACTGGATATATGAGTGTTAAATCTCAATATTCTAACAGTCCCTGCTCTGCCCCTTTTTAATGACAATTACTTATTAAAGGAACCTGGTAATGAACCATGTAAAACTTCCCACATTCTGGATTTGGTTGACTGCTTTCCCACTGTGGTGTTTTCCATGTTCTCATATACCCTTATACTTCCTGGAAAAAAACTAACTAGTCATATCTAGGGGTGTAATTAAATTCTGACTGAATTATTCAGACAACACTTTCTAGGAACTGTTGAGAGCTGCATAGAGCCTGACTCCCCTGCTGTCCTCATGAACTCAAGACCAGCTGGGTCACATCAGTCAGATTTGCCACGAGCCCCATCAACCTTTCATCTATGGGTTCAGTGGTTATTCGCGACTACTGCCTAGGTCCTGTATTTCAATGAGAGATTGCAAAGTGATGATTCTAGTGTTTTCTCATTCCTTTTCCACTTATTAGCTAGAATTCTTCTAAAAAAGAAAATTTTTTCCTGTACAAACTCTGCTTTAGTATAACAAATTGTTGGTGGGAAAGTCTAAATACTTCCTCTGACTGTTTATTTTGTCCTTCTTCACTCCTCAAGACTACCAGTGAGTGAATTTTGGCCTTATCATTTCAATTAAAATGGCTCAAATTAAGGAATTCTGATTTCTTTAAACCTGAGAAAAAACTACCTCATTCCCTCCCTTCTAACAAACCGGTTCATGTCCCCCTTCCTTTTTCATTCTTACTCCTAGCTGGAAAATCTAGCCAGGCAATTCCCTGCTCAAAACCTTTCCTAGGCACGAGAATAACACTGTGCAGTTGGAGATGGACGGAAAAACTGCAAGAAGGGTAAGGTCTAAAACAGAAGCTTTTAAAAAGTACCCAGGATTACAATGGCTTTTTAGCCATGTTTAGAGAAAGAAGAGTTTAAACAAAGAACTGTATTCCCTCCTTTGCTGTACCCCTAAACTAGAAAGGGCAATCAAATGTATGTGTGAGTCAAGCATTTGTAGGAGTCCAAAGCCCCAAGCTAAGGTCACATCCCAAAGAACTAAAGTTCTTAAGGTCCCTCAGTGCTCTTAAAGATCAATTATTTTAGAATCTTAAGTGTTCCAATTCTACTGTAACCTATACTTATTTCTTATAATATTATTTTTTATTGAGGTTTAACCTTTCCATCAGGATGACTGATTTCTTCCTGGATTTCTTCTTTTTCCTCTTTATTGTCATCCTCTTTATATTCAAGCTCTGAAAGGTCCACTGATTCAGGAGGCTCCCTGGGTGAGGCAGTCTGTAAGGACAAGAGGCTCTCTTTCATCTGTCATAAAGGACATATAATAACGTTTCAAGCAGCTAAAACTTATTTATTTCCAAATGCCAGATTCACCTATTACAGAATTCGATAGCTAGCATTTGGTGTTATATAAAAAACATTTATTACAATGTTAAGTAAAAAACCTTCTTTATACATGATAGAAACTTAAGTCAGTTAACTAAGTAGTTTCAAGCCTGAGTAATCTATGTTTAAATATATAAAAATATAGAGATTTACCTGTCCCTTATCTGAATTGCCTAAATCACGAGGAGGCACAGGCTTGGATCTTCGAAATGGATTACCTGTTTAGAATATAATTGTCAGAGTTAGTTTTCATATTTAATTGAAAGTTTTAAATTTACTTAATACTAAGGTGAAATATTTCCTTAGTTCATATCCTTTTGTGAACTACTATCCTTTACCCATTAGCTAAGAAGTCTTAATATTTTTCTTTACTAATTCACAGAATAGAAGTTCAAATATTTATTTGGGCACTTAAATCCACTATGACCCAAGAAAGACAAGGACAATATCTATCTTCTGAGAATTTACAATTTGGAGGAACAGACAGATGCTCAACTAACCTAACAGATGAATCCAAAGGTATTTTGGAGATAATCACAAGGACTTTAGTTACAGGTTAGGTGTAGGGTAGACAGAATAGAGGCATCCAAGGATACATGTAGTATTCTGCTTGACAAATAACTAGGTATTTAATTAAAATCCATACGTAATTGCTGTGATCTAAACTCTTAAGGTTATGATAAGCACACCAATCATAGACTATGTAAGTAATACATATGTTACCCAAGGGCGCCTGGGTGGCTCAGTCAGTTAAGTGTCCGACTTCAGCTCAGATCATGATCTCATGGTTTGAGCCCCGTGTTGGGCTCTGTGCTGACAACTTGAAGCCTGGAGCCTTCTTTATAGATTCTGGGTCTCCCTCTCTCTCTGCCCCTCCCCTGCTTATACTCTCTCTCTCTCTCTCAAAAATAAAGATTAACAAAAATTTAAAAACATGCCCCAAATTTGAAAGTTTTGGAGTGTATGCCACTGGATGGTACACAGAGAACACACTAGAGAAGAGCAGAAGCGGTGTCCATGGAGATGGGTGACAGGCACATAAGAAGGCTTGTGCGGCACCCAGGAGACAGATGTTTTAACTATACTGTGTTAAATCACTGATAGGTCCCAAAGAGCTAAGTATCAGCAGTTTTGTATGGCTCAACCTACTTAATCGATTCAGAAGATATCAACATCAGAAGGATTAGATCAGACGTCCCTTGGGAGTGCATTTGGCTTGGGCAAACGGGTAGATGGCAGATGAGTTCTAGGGATGAAAGGAGTGCTCTGTTTTGATGTGATAAACAAAGAACAACTGTCTGTACCTTACATGTGCAAAGTTAGCTCTGTTTTACCTCACTTCTAAATCTTACAACCATCCTCCAGAGAAAAGACTAATATTGCCATTTTATAGATAAGGAAACCGAGGCTGAGGTTAAATAATGTGCCAAAGTTGTCAACTAATAAAGCAAACCAGGATTCAATCCCATCAAGCTTCATTGTTCTCCCAAGCTGTTCATGAGCAGTAACTTGAAGCCTGTAAGCAGAGACCTGCTGGAAGGATTAGGAAATGTGAGCAGGAGCAAGGAGCTGGGACTCCTGAGTCTGCATTCACTATCTGGAGTATAAATACACCTATAAAAATACATATCATATCAAAGTTGGGAAAGATTAAATTATTTAATAAACAGTGCTGGAATAGCACTATAGACAATATAGGAGGATAGGTTTATGACCTCAAGATAGGAAAGACTTAAAAGGCACTACCCATAAAGTAAAACAACAAATTCAACAACATTAAGTAAGAATCTTGGAAACTGTAGGGAACTGTAAGGTACCATCAAGCATCATAGCAGCATAAGTCATTCCTTTTTTCCTTCCCTTCTAAAACAACTAATTAGACATTCATAACCAAATAAGGGTACCTCGGCACCTTACACCAAGGGATCTGGGAGGTTTCTTGCCCACCTGGGCATCCAAAAATAAGACTTCAGTAAGGGACGCAGATTCAAGGGAGTTAGTGAACCTGCCCCATCCCACTCCCCATGACTGGAAAAGAAACCCAGAGAGAGCACAAACCCTGGTGGATACCCACAGGCAAGAGAGAATTTGCAGAAATCTAGTCCACCTGAGGGGAGAGTCCAGCATGCCACTGGAACAGGATAGAGAGGAGTCTGGATTCAGAAGAGGAAGAACTTGCCAGAGCTGCTCCCCAGGGAGACACAGCACACTAAGTAATTAGGCAGTAGCAGTAACAACCTCTCCAAAGGGGGTGGTAGCAAGCAAAAGCAATGAGTGACTGCTAAGCTAGGCCAGTTATATGCGTTGTGGATAAAGAAACATCTGTCTCCAACAGCACCCAGATTTCTGAGGAGAGACCCACATGTCTTGGGGAAGGAAAGATAAAGGGAAGAAAGGATACTAGAATGTCAAAGGTCATTAGAGGAAAACGGTTCCTGCAGTCTCCTTCACCACTTCAACAGGAAGTCTACCCACAAGCCTCTGGTAGTACCCCACTCGAGGATCTTCCCTCAGGCCCAGGGCACCGTCAAAGCCCACGTGCTAAACCCACACCTCTCCCAACTCTGTTACCCGCTCCTTGTGTGCCCTCCCAGCTATATCCATGAGAGCAAGATCCAGTAAACAGGGAGTATGCTCAGAAAATAGGCCACAGTTTGGTGAGCAGGGAAATAACTACGAATTTGAGAAGAGGGGGTTCTAACCAAAATATCATAAAAACTACAAAGGTGTCTGCTATTTCAAATGGGAAAGCAGAAGTACATAGCTACAAACAGTATTAACAAATCAAGAAAGGGGCGCCTGGGTGGCTCAGTCGGTTAAGCCTCCGGCTTTGGCTTAGGTCAGATCTCACATTTGTGGGTTCGAGCCCTGCATCAGGCTCTGTGCTGACAGCTAGCTCAGAGCCTGGAGCCTGTTTCAGATTCTGTGTCTCCCTCTCTCTGACCCTCCTCCTCTCATGCTCTGTCTCTTCTGTATCAAAAATAAATAAAACATTAAAAAAAAATTTAAAAATCAACAAAATATGGCACCACAAAAAGAAACAAAACTCAAAAGCATAAACTACCGCATCGGATGAACAATTTGAAACTGCTCTTATGAAGAAATTCAACAAGTTACAAGAAAACTCAAAAGACAATTCCATTATGTCAGGAATAAAATTAATTAATGAACAAGAGTTCTTTCCAAAACAGACTGAAATTAAAATTTAAAAAAGAGGATGGGGGTGCCTGGGTGGCTCAGTCGGTTAAGCGTCCAACTTCAGGTCATGATCTCATAGTTCGTGGGTTCGAGCCCCGCATCGGGCTCTTTGCTGACAGCTCAGAGCCTGGAGCCTGCTTCAGATTCTGTGTCTCCCTCCCTCTCTGGCACTCACCTGCTCACGCTGTCTCTCTCTCTCCAAAATAAAACATTAAAAAATTTTTTTAAATAAAAACAAAACACTAAAATTATAAGGAAGAAACAAACAAATTCTGGACCTGAAGAATTCAATAAATGAAATGAAGATGCAATAGAGATCATCTATAGCAGAGCAAAACACATGGAAGAGAAAATAAGTGCCTTGGAGGACAGGAATACAGAAATAATACAGTTAGAAAAGAAAAAGGAACTAAGATTAAGAAACAGGGAAGAAAGCCAGCAAGAGCTATGAGATTCCATCAGAGGGTCAAATATTTGAAGAATTAGGGTTCCAGAAGAAGAGAGGAAAAGGGACAGAGAGTTTAAAGAAATCATAGTTGAGGGGTGCCTGGGTGGCTCAGTTAAGCATCTGACCTTTGTTCAGGTCATGATCTCATAGTTCATGAGTTCAAGCCCTACATCAGGCTCTGTGCTGACAGCTCAGAGACTGGAACCTGTTTCAGATTCTGAGTCTCCCTCTCTATAGCCCTCCCCCACTTGTGAGCTCACTCTCACTCTCAGAAATAATAAATGAATAAACCTTAAAAACTAGCTGAGAACCTCTCAAACCTGGGTAATGACTTGAACAAACAAGTCCGTGAAATTAATAGGACACCCTATTATCTTCATGCAAAACCTTCTCCAAGATACATTATAATAAAACTGTCCATAAAGAATCTTTTTTTATAATTTTTTAAATGCTTCTTATTCAGTTTTGAGAGAGAGACAGACAGCGTGAGCAGGGGAGGGTCAGAGAAAGAGGGAGCCAGAGAATCCAAAGACAGACTCCAGGCTCTGAGCCAGCTGTCAGCACAGAGGCTGATGTGGAGCTTGAACCCACAAACCGTGAGATCATGACCTGAACCGAAGTTGGACGCTCAACCAAAAAAACCCAAAACAAACCAAATGAGGCTATCAGTGGATTTCTCAGCAGAAACTCTACAGGCCAGCCAAGAATATTATATCCAGTAAAGTTATCCTTCAGATATGAAGAAGAAATCAAGGCTTTCTCAGATAAACAAAAGCAGAGGGAGTTTAATCACCTGCTGTGCAAGAAATGTTGAAAACAACTCTTCAAGTTGAAACAAAAAGATGTTAATCAGCAGTGTGAAAACATGCAAAAGCAAACAACACAATAGTAAAGAGGAAAAACTTCTAATCAAGTATAGAAAACCCCAATTCTGTAACAAGATGTTGGATTAACCACTTACCTACAGTATAAAGGTTAAAGAAAAAGAACATCAACTATCACTCAGTGATTAAAAGCTAAAAGCTAAATTCTAAGATTAGGAAAAGGACAAAGATGCCTACTTTTACTTTTATTCAACATAAAATTGGAAGTACTAGCCACAGCCAATAGGCAGGAAAAAGAAATTAAAAACATACAAATTTATCCAATTTGGAAAAAAGCAAAAGTTCCACTATTTGCAAACGACACACTAAATACAGAAAACCCCAAAGATTCAACCAAAAAATCTATTAGAATAAAACAAACTAATAGAACTAATAAAAGTTGTAGGATATAAAAATTAACAAAGAAACCAGCTGAATTTCTATCCACTAATAACAAGCTATCAGAGAAATTAAGAAAACAATTCCACGTTACAAATACATCAACAAGAATAAAATATCTAGGAATAAATTTAACCAAGGAGGTGAAGACTTATACTCTGAAAACTGTAAGACTGGTAAAAATAACTGAAGATGCCACAAATAAATGGAAAGATACACTTTGCTCCTGGGAAGAATTAAAATGTTCATACTACCCAAAGCAATCTACAGATTCAGTGCAATCCCATCAAAATACCAAAGACATTTTTCACGCAACAAAGAATCCTAAAATTTGTATAGCACCACAAAAGACCCCCAAATAGCCAAAGCAATCCTAAGAAAAAAGAACAAAGCTGGAGGCATCACAATTCCTGATTTCAAACTGTACTGCAAAACTAGAGTAATTGAAACAGTATGGTGCCAGCATAAAAAAAAGACACACAGACCTATGGAATGGAACAGAAGGCCCAAAATTAAACCTTCACATATAAAATCAGTTAAGATTCAACAAAGGAGCCAAGAACACTCAACAAGGAAAGGGTAGTCTCTTCAACAAATGATGCTGTGAAAACTGAACACATGTAGAAAAGTAAAACTGGATCTCTATTTTAGACCACTCTTAATATTAATTTGAAATGGATTAAAGACTTAAACATAAAACCTGATACCATAAACTTCTAAAAGAAAACAGGGAAGTAGCTCCTTGACATTGGTCTTGGCAATGATTTCTTGGATAGGACACCAAAAGCACAAGCAACAAAAGCAAAAATCAACAAATCAACAAATCAAAAATCAAAAGCTTCTGCACAACAAAACAAACAACCGACATAATAAAAAGGCAACACACAGAATGGGAGAAAACTGTTGCAGAGTTAATATCCAAAATACAGAATGAACTCCTATAATTCAATAACAAAATAATATAACTGAAAAATGGGCAAAGGAATTAAATAAGCATTTTTCCAAAGGAGACATACAAATGGCAGCAGTATATGAAAAGATTCTCAACATCACTAATCACCTAGGAACTGGAAATCAAAACCACAAGATACCACTTCACACTTGCCAGAAAAGCTGTCATCAAGAAGATGAGATAACAAGTGTTGGCAAGGATGCAGAGAAAAGGAAATCCTTATGCACTGTTAGTAGGTATGTAAACTGGTTCATCCACTATGATAAATAATATGGAGGTTCCTCAAAAAATTAAAAATAGATCTACCATATGATCCAGCAATTCCACTTCAGAGTACATATCCAAAGTAAATGAGAACAGGATATTGAAGCCCATATTCACTGCAGCATTACTCACAATAGCCAAGATATGGAAGCAACCTAAGTACCCATCAATGTATCAATAGAAAAAGATGTGATATATATACACAATAGAATATTATTTTGCCATGAGAAAGGAGGACATACTGCTATTTACAATAACATGGATGGACCTTGGGGACATGATGCTAAGTCAGATAAGTCAGACAGAGAAAGACAACTACTTTATGATATCACTTATAAGTGGAATCTAAAGAAGCCAAACTTGTAAAAAGAGTGGTTACCAGGGAGTTTGGGGAAAAGGGGGATGTTGTTTAAGGGCACAAAACTGCAATAAGTACTAAATAAGTCCTAGAGATTAAAGAACAGTATAGTGAATATATATAATATTGTATTATAATCAAAAATTTTGCTAAGAAACTAGATCTTAAATTCTTCAACCATTAAAAAGATATAATAATAAAGGGTGCCTGGGTGGCTTAGTTGGTTAAGTGTCTGACTTGGGCTCACATCATGATCACACAGTTCATGGGTTCAAGCCGACATCAGGCTCTGTGCTGACAGCTCAGGGCCTGGGGTCTGCTTTGGATTCTGTGTCTCCCTCCCTCTCTCTCTGCCCCTCCCCTGCTCATTCTCTATCTCTCAAAAATAAACAAACATTAAAAAAATTTTTTTCAAGATATAATTATGTGATATAATAGTGGTGCTAATTATCACTATACTGGCAATCATAACATACAAATACTTACATCAACATTATTATATACCTTAAATTTATACAATGTTCTATGTCAAATACATTTTCAATAAAAAAAGAAAAACAGTTTTGGTTCATCAAAAGATACCATAAAGAGTAGAAATGTAGGCCACAGACCAGAAGAAGATATTTGTAACTCTCACATGATTACAACAGAGGGAGGGGAAATCCCCCCACAAACCAATAAAGAAAAAGACACCACAGAATGAGTAGAAGACTCATTCTCAAACAGGGGATTTATTTTTCTCAAACAGGGAATCTAAATAGTTCATAAGCATAGGCAATGGTATTTAACATATTTAGTAATTCCGGTAACACAAATCAAAACGAACGATGAGATAGTCTTCAGTCATACCAGACTGGCAAAAATTGAAGTCTTACGATACCAAGTATCGCCAAAGTGTGGAGGGAGCAATGCAAACACTTACGTTACTTTGCTGGTTACACAGTAAAATCACATTGGAAAATGTCTTGGCAAAATCTATGAGTGTTAAAGATACTATTACTGATTACCCAGTAATTGCAGTATGTGACCTAGAGAAATGAATGTTTGTAACCAGAGATGTTTAAGAATGTTCACAGCATCACTGTTTAAAATCCCAAACTTAAAAAAATTTAACCATCAACTGGTCAATTATAATATATTCATAAACATTAAAATTGCCTCACAGTGAAAATTAGTGACGAGAGTTGCAGATCAATATGACTCTCAAAAACAATGTACAGTACAAGAAGAGAACAGAATACATACAGTACAACTATTCAGAAAGTTCAAAAACAAAGCACTTTTTTAGAGTAAAAGCAGAAACTACAAAGATAGGTAATGTAATACAATCATGGAGGTGACAGCTCTGGGGTGCTGCTACTCTCCTTATCTTGCTGGTACTCATCCAAGTATCTCCTTTATAACCATCAAGCTGCATAATTCATATCCACTTTTATAAATTCAATTCATGAAAATAATTTCTAAAAATTCTACATAGATTAAAAATCTAGTTGTGAAAACAAAAGTTAAAGAGTTAAAATATATATATTTGTGAAAAAGGATTCAGAAGGATTTCTTAAAGTCATAGAAAAAAAGATTGATAAATTCGATATTAAAAGGAAAAACACGTATATAAACACAAACCGAAAAGCTAAACACAGACTGGGAAAAGATCTCGGCGGTGCTTGTAACTGAGAAAGGGTTAGTATGCAGAGAACTTCCATACAGAGACACCTCTTCTTAAAAAGTTTTAAATGGGCAAAAGAAATGAACAGGCAATACACAAAAGAGGAAACCCAAATGCCCATTAAATACACTAAAAGATGCTCACATGACCTTACCAGGTATCAGAGAAATGCATATTAAAATTATGCTAACCCACCATTTCATGCCCATCTGACTGGCCACGATCTTAAAGTCTGACCAGGTCAAGGGCTGGTAAGCATAAAAAGCATATTGTGCTGATGGTAAAAAGAACTGGCAAAACCACTCTGCAGAGCAAAGGGAAAATCTCCCACAGTAGCACAGACCTGGTCTGACCCAACATCCTACTCTTGAAATGTATCCTGGAGAAACTCACATGACAGATCGTTCCACAACCCTATTCATTCGATGGACAAATTGGGGGAAAACATGAAGTCCATCAAAAGGAAAATTCAGTTGTAGCAAACATACATGGAATCTGTTAAAATCAATAAACTAGAGTCTTATATGTATTAATGTGGGTATCAAAATACTGAGAGAAAAAAACAAATTGTAGAGAGATACACAGAAAGAACACTATATTAATTTATGGACACAATGTAGTAAAAGAATGAAAAACAAGCAAAGGAATGTTGTCAGGGTGGAAGTAAGAATACATAGGAGAGAGAATACATAGGAGCTTCAATGATATTTTACAACGTTGTACTTCTTATATTAGGTGTAAATTCTCTATTCTTTAAATTCCTGAAATATTTTATCTAAGTATCATACAACTTCTTACCTTGTGTCAGCAAATGGTTTTTCTTGTAATTTTCTACCTGGGTTCCTGAAGAAACTCGACTCTTTTGTAATCGAACTGATGAATTCTATAGTACGAGATAATTTTGAATATAAAATTAGTGCTAGTCTACATATTAGTACAATGAATGAAACTAAAACTCAGCTTGCAAGGAGAATGGCTTAAGTCTGTTGGTTTATTTTGTTTCCCGTTATCATCACTACAGGTCAGAGTGAACAAGCTATTAGTTAGGAATGAACTAGACACACACACACACACACACACACACACACACACACACACACACATTCACACCCCACCTCTGGAAATACAGATGGTCCTGAACAACGCTGTGGAGGTCAGGGGCACTGACTCCCGATGTGGTAGAAAATCCATGTATAACTTCCAATTGCCTCAAAATTTGGCACTAATAGCCTACTGTTGACTAGAAGCCTTACTAACAATAGAAACAGCAGATTAGCACATATTTTGTATGTCATATGTAGGATATACCATATTCTTTTTTTTTTTTAAGTAGGCGCCATACCCAGTGTACAGCCCAATGTGGAACTTGAACTCACGACCCTGAGATCAAGAGTCAGATGCTTAACTGAGTGCACCACCCAGGCACCCCTATGTATTGTATTCTTACAATAAAGTAAGCTAGAGAAAAGAAAACATTATTAAGAAAATCATATGGGGTGCACCTGAGTGGTTCAGTTGGTCAAGCCTCCAACTTCCGCCTCAGGTAATGAGTTGAAGGCCCACGTCAGGCTCACATTGTCAGCATGTAGCCCGCTTAAGATCCTCTGACCCCTGTCTGTCCTACCCCTGCTTGCGCTCTCTCAAAAATAAATAAGACGTTTAAAAAAATAAATACGTTGTTAAAACTTAAGAAAAAAATGTTTTAATCATACGGAAAAGAAAATCTATTGACAGTGCCATACTGTATTTATTGAAAACATTGTGTGTAAGTGGACTCACACAGTTCAAACCCAGGCTGAACAAGGGTCAACTGTATATTCATTCTTCAAGTGAGGGTGTAACAGATAACATAAAATGATTCTGTAACTGTTACCAGATTAGCCAGAGAAGAGGGCAGTTACTCCTCAACATCGGCAAGCCCCCTGTATCTCTGCCTCTCCCGTGAACACGTGCCCCGCCATCCTGCTCTTACTCCGAGCCCTGGCTCCTCACTAAGATGGCTCACCACTACCTCCTTCTAGGGATGGAAGTTTCTCACCGTCAGAATTCACACCCCTAGTTTTAGAGGCAGGGTAGAGGTAGGTCTTCCTTGCTCCCCATCACTGATTCCAACCAAACCCCTCTGCTGCCTACCCACGCCTATCTAAGTTCTGTGTCTCACGTCCATGGCTCAGCCAACACGTACTCACCTTGCCACGAGATACCACCACCGTCTTAGCCTCAGTTTCCTAACCTACTCGGTCCTACCTCAGCCATGCATGCCAACGGACAAACTCTACAACTTTGATACCTGCAATTATCAGTAACCGTAAAAATCTCAATTTCAAAGCCTTTGAATCTAGAATGTGGGATATTCTGCAGAATAATTAGCCTAGTCTATTCAAAAAGCCAATGCCATTTAATAAAATGCTATAGTATTCAGAGATAAGATGCCATGATTTCTGCACTTAGCTTCAAATGATCCATCAAAACACATATACACAAGTGGTTAAATATTACCAGTGAATGAATCTAGGGGGCTATTCAGGTGTTCATCCTACTCTTCTTTCAAATGTCTCCATTTGAAGAAGCTGTTATAATAAAGGGTTTGGGGAGGTGGGGAGAACCACATTTTCTTCTGACTGCTGTATCTAGCTCATTCCTCTAATACCCTAAACTCTACCAATGCTCACAGGCCCACATACAGGGTCCTACAATTCATTGATCCATACAGATTTTCTATGTCCCTCAAAACCTTAAAGCCTTATGCAGCTTAAACAATGTTTCACTGTAGTGACTCTGGCTGCATACAATGTTGACTTCCATGCCCTTCACTCACTTTGCGGTATCACCCGGATGCCCACACTTATAAAACATAACTCTCCATCACCTTAGAACCAAAATGCTGAACAAGAAAATAATGCAAACAATTCTCACCTGAAATATCTGATCTTGAACCTACATGGGCTCCCAAAGCAGCCCAGGAATCAGACCGCACTTCCCTAGTCCCTTTGCTTCTCACTCTCCTTCTCTCATCTCCCCAAACCTCCTACCTCTTCACTCTTAGCTGGTGACCAAGCTTCCCACTTTACTGACAATACCAGCATTAGAAGGGAGTTTCCTACCAGCAGGTGCCACACAGTGGCCTGGGCTCCATACCTTCAACCTTCAGCTACCAGGCACATGCTGTCCATACTTCTGGCCAAGGCCAGGCCCTCCCTTCATTCCCAAAATCCCCCCTTCTCTCATTTATGAACACTGCTTGAACAATTCTCCCACATTCTCATGTATCAGCATTTTTCGCTTGCTGAATGAATTCTATCAATAGAGAAACACTTCTTAATTTTCCCATTAAAAAAAAAAAAACTTTCCCTACAGCCACTAACCCTTCTCTTTCCATTAACTGCATAATCTCTCCACAAAGTTCATATTCTCTGTCTGAAACTTTTTATTCTCTCTTATCCAGTCAGGCTTTTATCTTCAACACATTCCTACGTGGTAAACCCAATGACCAATTCTCAGCCCTCATCTAACACAGCAGCAGCTTTGACATTGCTGGCCACTCTCTCCTCCAAGAAGTACTTTCTTTACTTGGCTCTCAAGACAGCACAATGGCCTCCTTCACTCCAACTTCTCTGGCTGACAATTTTGCTCACCCCCCGCCTTCTCGCGCTCTGGCTCAGCACATGGATCTCTTCACTACCAACACTTTCAGCCTCAGTGAACTCTGCCAGCCCAAAACTTTACCACACATCCTGATGACCCCTAAACTTCTAGCTCCAACCTGACCTTCTGGTAGGTGCATAACTGCCCCGTTAACATCTCTCTCTGAGGGCTACAAGGCATTTCAAACTCACCCCATCTAAACCTGAGATGCTAATATCCACGCTCCCAAGAATTACAAGCTCTTTTCTTCTGGTCTCTTACAATAAACGGAAACTCTACTATGCCAAAACAGTACACTAAACTTGGAAGCCATTCTTTTTTTTTTTTTTAAGCTTATTTATTTTTTAGAGAGAAAGAGCACGAGTGGGCAAGGGAGAGAGGGAGGGAGGGAGGGAGGGGGGGAGAGAGAAAGAGAGAGGGGGGGGGGAGAAAGAGAGACACCCAAGCAGGCTTCGCACTGTCGGCAGAGTCTGATGTAGGGCTCAGACTCATGAAACTGAGAACATGACCTGAGCCAAAACCAAAGGCCGGATGCTGAACCGACTGAGCCACCCAGGCCCCTCACTGGAATCCATTCTTGACTCCTTCCTTGGTGTCACATCCAATATCCAGCTTATCAATAAATCTTGTCCACTTCTCAGCCCTCCACTGGGCCGCTCCCCCAGTCTTAAGCCCGTCATCTGGGGTGTGAATCACTGTAAAATCTCCTAATTGGTATTCCTACTCGTGCCTGTACCCCTTTCCTCCCCATTCAGTCTACAGTTAGGCACAGACAGAGCTTACTAAAATAAAGGACCAGTCCCCCTCCTCACCCACAGCCCTCCACAGCTCCCCTTCTCACTCAAAGGAGGAGCCCAAGTGCTTACAGGTATTGACTAAGGCCTAATGAATGCTGTACCCACCTCCCTCCATCACATCTCTGATCACATCCCCTACCACTCTCCCCACTTCTGCTCCAGCTCCATAAACTTGAGGGCTCAAATATTTAACATCTCGCTGACTTGATGAAACTGGCCCCACACCTACCACGGACCCATCTTTTTTTGTGGCAGTCACACACGGACCCATCCTGATGGTGTTCTCTGTAGCTTCTGCTTTCTTCCAGGCATCTAATCGGAATCTTTCCATCACTTTTATTTCTTCCCTGAGGTCTGTGTTCTCTCTGACCAACATTTCTATTTGGCTTCTAAGACGGCCATGTGTACTTGACCATTTTGCTTCCTTTCGTTTCAGATCTTCCTGTAAATCTGCTATCTGTTGTTTCAAAGCCTCTCAAAGAAAAAAAATATTACCAGAATTTTAAAAACGCAATAGAAGAAAAGAGATATATCATCAAAACATAAGTGCTGCCCTAGCACAGACAGCGGAAAAGGGAAAGCTTGGTCAATCGCATTTCAAAAACATCGAGTTTTTCAAGAAAGGGAATGGAGTTCAGGGTAAAGACTCCCCTCATACCATCAACAATCTGATTCCAGAAGGAAGAAGGCACTATTGAGGAGTTCACTGCAATAACACTGCCATGAGGTAATGAAGGTCTACACTAAGCTATTAATTGAAATAGAAAGATAAATGGGGTATTATTTGATAAAGAAAAATTAACAAGCATTCATGACTAATTGAAGGAAGAGCTTAGGTAAAGGGATGAATAAAAGATTCAAAGTCACCAGCCCTGAAAGCAAATTCTGTTTGGAACTCATGAAAAGAAATGGATTTTAAGAAAATGATTAGTTTCAGATGGACTAAATGACATCTGTAAAGAAACTCCTAGAAATCTCAAGAAGCAATTTACAACTGTACAAATAAAAATAAAGACTGATGTCAAAACTAAGGAAAAACCCATCACCGACACGGCTTATGTGGGTGCATGATCTGGGAAGTGCCTGAGAGCTCCGGCGGGGAGCGTGGGCAGAAGCGGACCCGGTGACCCACTGCCTGAGAGCCCGCCTGATGGGAGCCTGAGGCAGACAGGAGCCAGCAGAGCGCATTAACACGCATGCAAGCCTCACATCCGCCCACTCTCATGGAGGCCTCCCGACTGCCAACAAAGCAGACAGGTGACAGGAAGAGACTCAGGCTCAAAGGACTCACTTGGCACAGTGGAGGACGGAGTGGGGGGGTCACATCAAAGAGAGCATGGACTCTGGTTCAGGTGAGATCAAGGTTCAATTCCCAGTTATGTGCCTGAAAGCTCTTGAAACAAAGTCATTAACCTCCCTAAACATCAGCCTCCATATAAGTAAAATTGTGGAGTATAATCAATAAATGAGTAATTTCTAAATGATAAACACTGTTATCATGCGGCAAAGAGATTTATTAATACTAAAATCATAACATATAAGTCTAAATAGGTTAAGGATTCAAAGGCAAAGAAGCTGCGCAGGGAAAGACAAATACTGTATAGTATCACATATGTGCAGGACCTTAGAGAAAGACAGGAAAAAAATCAATTTCATAGCAACACAGAATGGTGGCTGCCAGAAGCTGGGGGAAACAGAAATGAGGGGATAAAGGTCAAAGGATATGAACCCCCAGTTATAAGATAGTATGTTCTGAGGAGCAGGGTACAACATGGTGAATGTGTGTACAGAGAACCAATGTCATTGCTGAGAGCGATTCTTAAGCATCCTCAGCACACACAAAGGGTTAACTATGTAAGGTAATAGATGTGTTAATTATCTTGATCTTATTAATTATTCCACAATGTATATGCATATGAAATCATCACACTGTACATTGTAAATATATACATTTATATTTTTCAGTTATTCCTCAATGAAGTTAAAAAAGAATTCAAAAGCAATTAATATTTTCTTTTCTTTAATGTTTTTTATTTATTTTTTTGAGAGACAGAGACAGCATGAGCAGGGGAGGGTCAGAGAGAGAGGGAGACACAGAATCTGAAGCAGGTTCCAGGCTGTGAGCTAGCTGTCAGCACAGAGCCCCATGTGGGGCTCGAACCCATGAACTGTGAGATCATGACCTGAGCCGAAGCCGGACACTTAACCAGCTGAGCCACCCAGGTGCCCCTAATATTTCTCAAATATCTAGTCAGGTACCATCCTGGATCCTTGGAATACAAAGAAAATCAAGATTGCAGGGAGAACTGTGAAAAGGCAGGGGAGGCAGGAGGATGCGGTGTTACAGGGAGGGAGGGGTGTGCAGGGAAGGGAAGCTGCCCTATTCATTGTGATAAGTGACACTGAACAGAGACCTAAAGGAGGGCAAGAACAAGCCATGTGGCTGTCCGGGGGAAGGGGAGTCCCAGATGCGGCAGCAGATATACCAGGAAGGACGGTGTCCAGCGCAGTCATAGCCAGAGAGGCACACAAGCCAGAGAGCAGGGGCAGAATGAATGACGCAGAGAAGACAGCACGAAAAAGGTGAAAGAAACCCAGATTATACAGGAACTCGAGGCCACTTTAAGGACTGGGACTCTTATAAGAAAAAAGTGGAGCCATAGAAGTGTCATGGGCAGAGAAGGGACATGACTCGGCATCCTTCCAGAAAAATCACTGACAGCTGCATGGAAAAGAACCCGTGGGAAAGATAGGGTGGGAGCAGAGGAAGGGTGGCCAGTTAGTCCTTTAACTCAGAGATGGCAATTCAAGTCTGGGTACATTTTCCAACGGAAGAGCAAGCAGTGTAAGATAAAGAGAAGAGGATGATTCCAGGCTTGAGCATCTGGGAGGTCAGGGATGCCACCACCTGAGATGCAGAAGCTTGGGGAAGGGAAGATCAGGAGCGCACTTGGAGCCAGTCAGACAGACCAGGTCTACACACTGGGTGGCCCAGGCTGCGATTTAAGTCTTTAGCATATAAATCCTAGCTGAAAACATGAAACTCCAGAAAGACTTCAAGGGAGAACAGGACCTCCTCCCTGTTGGGGGCCTCCACCGCTGGGTTAAAGAGGAGGAAAAGGCAAAATAGGATGAAGCAAAGCAATCAGCTAGGTGAGAGCAAAAACCCAGAGCACCAGGTATCCCGCCAGTCAAACAATGAAGGTTCCAATGCGGAGACACATGCTGCTGACAGCCAAGTCCTAGGAGGACCAAGAACTGTCCGCAGGGCTGCCCCCGGGGAGAGGCTGAAGACCACAAAAGGAGCAGTTTCAGATCAGTGGTGCAGGCAGAAGCCTAAAGAAGCCTGCACTGACAGGACAGGAGCTGAGTGTCAATTGGACACAGTTGAAAGAGAGTTGCTACCAAGGAACAAATAGAGTTCTGGCTGACAGTAAGGAGCAGAGAGATTTTAAGAAATAACAGCAAGTGAGTACACTGATAGCAAGATTCAGCAGAGTGGAAAAAGGATGGTGTGAAACAGGGAAGCTCGAAACGCTGGAGCAGGGCTGTAGGTGGTGAAGAGGTGAGACCTGGAGCAGAAGCAGGGCTTCCCCAATGCATGGAGAGTGCATCTAAGGAAAAGAAGAAAGCAAAAGGTGGCACCAAGGGTAGGGTCAATGAGAAGTTCTCAGCTGTGTAGAAAGAAGGGTCTTCAGGGGTGAATGGAGCCACAGGGTAGGAGGTTTGCGAAGGGCTTGGAGAACGTATGGAATGGTCCTCTGGGTGAGCGGAGAGAAGAGAATATGGAAACAACACAGGTCCACTTGTGTTTCATGCTCATGACTTTAACATGAGCCTTTTCCCCATGAAATTTTTCCTCCAGCTAACCCAAGTGTTATGGGCACAAAGATGAAGTAGGCAGGAAACACCAGGCCTGGAGTCTTAAGAAAACGGAGTAGAGAATGGTTAAGATGGCAGAGCAATAGGGTGACCCTAAGCCTGCCTCGTCCCTCAAACTCCGCTAGAAAAATACCAAATCATTCTGAACATCCAAGAACTTCATCTGAGGACTGAAAACACAAAGCTTCATGTCTACAAGTAGAAAACCATCTCATGGAAGACAGAAGCTGTGGAAAAGCTGATTTGCAGGAGAAAAGAGTTGCAGGCATTGCAGAAGAGAGGGAGCCCAATTTAGAGAGAAATGAGACAGAGACTGAGGACAGAGACAGAGACAACGAACACAAGGGATTGCATAAGAAAACCCCTTCCCAAAACCACTGACTGGGAAAACAAGAGGGGTTAAAATACCACAAGGTTTTTTATAAACAGTAGAGCACAAAGTCTGAAGTCTTAAGATCCACTCCGTTGACAGGGTCACACTTAGTAGTGCTTCAGTGGGGAAGGAGGGCAGGCCCTGGAAGTGAGTAGTGTAGTCTGAGGATGCCCTGGGTCGCATGGAGAGAAAGAGCTCCCATTCCTGGGAATGAGTTTAGGAGAGCGCACTGCCTCTCCAGGGACAAAGGCCCTGGGACACCACTGACCTTCGCTGTTCACCAACATGAGAACAAAGATGCCAGCTAAGGGCAATGATGCTTGGTGCTGGCTTCCTGCTGCACTTCACCATAAATTCCAAGATGCGGCACAGGCACGGGACTGTTTCCTGGGACCAACCAGCACCCAGCCACAGCACAGGGAGACCCACCCCCAGAGGATCAGCATGGATCCAGGCTTGGAGGTGGGAGCTGTGAGGGACCCTGAAGTTTAGAGTTCTGAAACCCAGCTGTGCCTGAGATAAAACAGGAGTGCTGGGCAGCCTGGCCCATAGACCGCTCAAACACAGACAGAGCGAAGGCAGGGATGAGACAGAAGCTGAGGACAGGAGAGGTAAGGGTCTGCTCTTCTGTGAGGGCTTCCTAAGGAGTGATGGGCACAGCTCTCCTCTGTGGAGAGGAGAGCAGGGCAATGCCATCTGCACCCCCGCCATCATCAACAATGACTGACCTCGGTGAGAAAACGCAACCAAGCGAAGGCCAGAGCTTTTCACATCAAGTCCCACCCCCTGGGCAAGTCTACTGAGAATGAGCACAACACGCCACACCCCGAAGAAACTCTGGCACAAATTAGGTCAACTGAGCACAGAGGGCTGCAAACCTTCGCTCCAGGGGAAGTAGAAGCCTTTGGATTTTTGTTTTGTTTTGATATAGAAAAAGCTATTTATGTCTTTATTTCTTTTTTTAATATTTTTCCACACTAATTTTTTTTTTTTTAGTTTGTTTATTTTTGAGACACAGAGGGAGACAGAGCACAAGTGGAAAAGGGGCAGAGAGAGAGGGAGACACGAAATCAGAAATAGGCTGCAGGCTCTGAGCTGTCAGCACAGAGCCTGACGTGGGGCTCGAACCCACGAACCATGAGATCATGACCTGAGCTGAGGTCGACCGCTTAACCAACTGAGCCACCCAGGCGCCCCCATGTTGGGAGCTATTTGAACTCACCAGTAGAGTGAAAATTCCTGGTGAGGGTACAGCAAGTTTGCCCGGTCTCTTGCCCCCACATAGCTTCCCAAAATCTACCCTCTTGAAACTTTCATTTCTGCTTGAGCACCAAACCTCCAAATGCTTTGCTGATTAGTGTAGGAGCTGCCTGTCCCCCTCCCCTGTCCCTGAGACGTGATTGCACCTGGTCAGGGAAAAGATAAGTAAACTAGATACACCCTAATGCAACACATAATTTTCCCCTAAGCAATACTAATAACTGAATGAATACCTTCTGGGCCTGAATGCCTTTGTGATAGTCACTACTGCGATAAAATGTATCAATCATCTTTGGGACTATGAGAGCAAGCATATCTCCTAAGAACCTGTTTTTCTGGGAACTTTCTCTTAGAGTTATAAACAGCCTAATGACCCTTACTCATAAAACACTGACCTTTACTAAACAATGCTGTTTGCCTCTTGGTTAAAGGTAGCTTCCTTGAGCCTAGACCTGAGGTTTTGTAAAAATACCTATGATACCATGAGTGCCTGTGGCTAAAATTATAAAACTTCTCTATGAGAAATCATTTACTGTTCTTTCTGGTCCTTGTACCTTTTGCTATAAATAAAGCTTGAGAATCAGACAAGGTGGAGACGCTTGCCAGATGGGCAGGGGTGCCTGTCTGGGGATCAGAACGAAACGCAAGGCTCTCTCTCTTTGGCCTACACCATCATCTTTTGGGGGAACCCTGGACCTGCAGGAGCTGGACTCCGGCACCCCCACTTATTAATTTTTGAAAGACAGAGCAGGAGTAGACGAGGGGCAGAGAAAGACACACACACATTATCCAAAGCAGGCTCCAGGCTCTGAGCTGTCAGTACGGAGCCCCGATGTAGGGCTTGAATCCACGAACCCCGAGATCATGACATAAGCCAAAACTGGACATTTAACCAACTGAGCCATCCAGGCACCCCTATGTTTTATTTCTTATTGTATTATTATTTTGTTGTTGTTGGATCAAGCTTCTCTTAACAAGCAGACCAAAACACACCAAGGATCTAGTTTCTCTTTTTTTATTTTGACCTCCAAGATGAAGATAGAGGAACTCACCCCAAAAGAAAGAACAGGAAGAAATCAGGGCCAGGGATTTAATTAAAAAAAAAAAAAAAAAAAGACATTAGATGTCTGAACTAGAATTTAAAAAAAACCCACAATTATAATACTAGTAGTTGGGCTTAAAAAGGCATAAAAGACACTACAAAATCCCTTACTGCAGAGATAAAAGAACGAAAAACTAGTCAGGCCGAAATTTAAAATGCTGTAACTGCCAGGCGGCCAGGGGCTCAGTGGGTTGAGCCTCCGACTTCGGCTCAGGTCATGATCTCGCAGTTCGTGAGTTCGAGCCCCGCGTCAGGCTCTGTGCTGACAGCTTGGAGCCTGGAACCTGCTTCAGATTCTGTCTCCCTCTCTCCTGCCCCTACCCATCTCATGCTCTGTCTCTCTCTCAATAATAAAACATTAAAAAATTTTTTTAATTAAAATAAAATAAAATGCTATAACTGAGGGGCACCTGGGCGGCTTAGTCAGTTAAGCGCTGACTCTTGTTTTGGCTCAGATCATATCTCACAGTTTTGTGGGTTTGAGCCCTGAGTCAGGCTCACGTAGAGCCTGTTTGGGATCCTCTCTTTCCCTCTCTCTGCCACTGCTACCCCTGCTCTGTCTCTGTCTCTCTCAAATAAACTTTAAAAAAATAAATTGCTATGAGGCACCTGGGTGGCTTAGTCAGTTAAGCATCTAACTTCAGCTCAGGTCATGATCTAGCAGTTCGGGGGTTCAAGCCCCGCATCTGACTCTGTGCTGACATCTGTGCTCTCTGCTGACTCAGAGCCTGGAGCCTGCTTCAGATGCCCTGTGTGTGTGTGTTTCTCTCTCTTTCTCTGCCCCTCCCCCGCTCACACTATCTCTCCAAAATAAATAAACATTTAAAAATATTTAATAAAAAATAAAATGCTATAACTGAGATGTAAACCCAAATGGATGCCATGACAATGAGGATAAAGTAGAGGAACGAATCAGATACAATTATGGAAAAGAATGAAACTGATAACAGAAATAAAGGTACTGGATCACGAATGTAGACTTAAGAAACTCGGGGACTCCTTAAAGTGTAATAACATTTCTATCACTGAAGTCCCAGAAGATGAAGAGAGAGAAGAAGGGGCAGAATGTTTATTTGAGCAAATTATAGCTGAAAACTTCCCTGATCTGGGGAAGGAAACAGACATCAAAATCCAAGAAGCACAGAGAAATCTCATTAAATTCAACAAAAGCCAGCTATCACCAAGACATATCACAGTCAAACTCACAAAATACACAGACAAGGAAAGAATCCTGAAAACATCAAGGGAAAAACAAATCCTTAACCTATAAGAGGTTTGCAGCAGATCTGTCCACAGACGTTTGGTAGACCAGAAGGGAATAGGAGGATATATAGTCAATGTGCTGAATGGGAAAAAAAACATGCAGCCAAGAATACTTTACGCAGCCAGGCTGTCATTCAGGATGGAAGGAGAAACAGAGCTTCCCAGTCAAGCAAAAACTAAAAGAAGTTCGTAACCACTAAACCAGCCCTACAAGAAATATTAAAGGTGACTCTTTGGGGAAAAAAAGACCCAAAGCAACAAAGACTAGAAAGAACAGAGAACACCACCAGAAATACCAACTTTACAGGTAACACAATAGCACTAAATTCATATCTATCAATAATCACACTGAATGTAAATGTACTACACACTCCAATCAAAAGACATGGGGTATCAAAATAGATAAAAAGACAAGACACATCTAAATGCTGTCTAGAAGAGACTCATTTTAGACCTAAAGACACCTGCAGATTTAAAGTGACAACCATCTATCATACTAATTGGATGGCAAAAGAAAGCCAGAGCAGCCATACGTCTATCAAAGTAAATTTTTTAATTTTTTAATGTTTTTTAAAATGTACTATTGAGATAGAAACAGCATGAGTGGGGGAGGGGTAGAGAGAGAGGGAGACACCAAATCCAAAGCAGGCTCCAGGCTCTGAGCTGTCAGCACAGAGCCCATCATGGAGCTCTAACCCACAAACTGTGAGATCATGACCTGAGCCGAAGTCGGCTGCTTAATTGACTGAGCCACCCAAGCGCCCCTCAAACTAGATTTTAAACCAAAGACCATAACTAGTAATGCAGAAGAGTATTATATCATAATTTAAGGGGACTATCCAATAAGAATATCTAACAATTATGAATATTTATGCTCCCCACTTGGAAGCACCCAAATATATAAATCAAATAGTAACCAACATAAAGAGCCTCAATCATCATAATACAACAATAGAGACTTTAACACCCTACTTACAGCAGTAGACAGATCATCTAAGCAGAAAATCAACAAGGAAACAACACCTTTGAATAACACACTGGACCGGATGGACTTAACAGATGTATTCAGAACATTTCCTCCTAAAGCAGCATAATACACATTCTGCTTGACTGCACACAGAACATCCTCCAGAATAGATCACACACTGGGTCACAAATCTGCCCTCCTCAAGTACAAAAAGATTGAGATCATACCATGCATATTTTCAGACCACAATGCAATGAAACTTGAAGTCAACCACAAGAAAAAATTCGGAAAAGCCACAAATACGTGGAGGTTCAAGAACATCCTATTAAGAATGAATGGGTTAATCAGGAAATTAGAGAAGAAATTAAAAAGTATGTGCGAGCAAATGAACATAAAACACAACAGTCTAAACCTTCAAGAAGCAAGAGAAGTCTCAAATACACAACCTAACCATATACCTAAAGGAACTAGAAAAGGAACAGCAAAGAAAGCCAAAATCAAGCAGAAGGGAAATAATAAAGATTAGAGCAGAAATAAATGATATTAAAACAAAAAACCCCAGAACAGATCAATGAAACTAAGAGCCAGTTCTTTGAAAGAATTAATAAACCCCTTGGCAGATTATCAAAAAGAAAAGAGAAAGTGCCAAAACAAATAAAACCATGATGAAAGAGATCACAAACAACACCAGAGAAATACAGACAATTGGGGGCAAGATGGCAGAGTAGGAAACACTGGTCCCTCCACATGCCCACAACCATCAAACTGAGAAGAATTAAAAACCACAATATTCTGATCTCCAAGAATGGAGGTGCACACACAGACATCTTATTGATAACAGCCTCATGGATGCCTGAGGGCGAACTGATATAAGCAAACGAAACAAAATCCGTTTCATAGGAGTTCCTGAAGAGGAAGAAAGAGAAAAGGGTCCTGAAGGGGTGCTGGATCAAATTATAGATGAAAATTTCTCCAATCTGGGGAAAGAGTAGGCATTGAAATTGAAGAGGCATATCATCAAACTTCCCTAAGACGTAACCTAAACCAACCTTTAGCACGACATATCACAGTGAAACTGGCAAAATATAAGGATAAAGAGAGAATTCTGAAAGCAGCTAGGGATAAAAGGGCACTAACACACAAAGGGAAACTTTTCAGAGTGGTTACAGACCTATCTACTGAAACGTGGCAGGCCAGAAAGGAATGACAGGAAATCTTCAATGTGATGAACCAAAAAAAAATGCAACCAAGAATCCTTTATCCAGCAAGCCTGTCATTCAAAATATAAGGACAGATAAAGGAGTTTCCAAATAAGCAAAAACTGAAAGAATTCATCACCACCAAACCAGCCCTACAAGAAATCCCAAGAGGGATTCTATGAAAGAAATGTAGCAAGGAATATAAGACACCAGAGACATCAATAAAAACATGAACTCTACAGAGAACACAATGAATCTAAACACACATTGTTTAATAACACTGAATGTATATGGACTGAATGCTCCAATCAAAAGACACGGGGTAGCAGAATGGATAAAAAACCAAAATCCATCTATCTATTTGCTGTCTATAAGAGACTCACCTTAGACCTTAAGAAGCCTTCAGAATGAAACTAAGGGGAAGGAGAAATATCTATCATGCCACTGGATACCAAAAGAAAGCTGGGGTAGCCATACTTATATCAGATAAACTGGACGTTAAAGTAAAGGCAGTAACAAGAGATGAAGAAGGACATTATTTAATAATTACAGGGTCTCTCCATCAGGAAGACCTAACAATTATAAACATCTATGTGCCAAATTCAGGAGCTCCCAAATACATAAAACAATCACAAACAGAAGCAATCTTATCAATAAGAATGTGCTAACTGCAGGGGACTTTACTACTCCACTTACAGCAATGGATAGGTCAACCAGACAGAAAATTACTAAAGAAACAATGGACCTGAACGACATACTGGAACACATGGAATTAACAGATATATTTAGAACTCTGGATCCTGAAGCTATGGAATTCACTTTCTTCTCGAGTGCGCATGGCACATTCTCCAAGATAGATCACATACTGGATCATAAAACAGCCCTCCATAAATACAAACGAACTGAGATCATATCATTCACACTTTCAGATCACAAAATGCTATGAAACTTGAAATCAACTACAGGAAAAAGTCTGGAAAACCTTCAAAAATGTGGAAGTTAAAAACCACCATACTGAAGAATGACTGGGCAAATCAGGCAATTAGAGAGGAAATTAAAAAATAAATGGAAACAAATGAAAATGAAAATACAACAATCCAACTCTCTGGGACGCAGCAAAGGCAGTCCTAAGAGTAAAGCTTATTGCAATCCAGGCCTATTTCAACAAAATAGGAAAAGAGCAAATTCAAAATCTAACAGAGCACCTAAAGGAACTAGAAGGGGAACAGCAAGAGCACCCCAAACCAAGCAGAAGAAGAGAAATAATAAAGATCAGGGCATAAATATACAATACAGCATCCAAAAAAGCAGCTGAACAAATCAATGAAACCGAGAGTTGGATTTTTGAAAAAATAAACAAAATTGATAAACCTCTAGCCAGGCTCCTCAGAAAGAAAAGAGAGAACACCCAAATAGACAAAATGATGAAGGAAAATGGATCTATTACAGCCAATCCCTTAGAAATACAAGCAATCATCAGGGGCACCTGGGTGGCTCAGTCGGTTAAGCCTCCGGCTTCGGCTCAGGTCAGATCTCACGTTCGTGGGTTCGAGCCCCGCGTCGGGCTCTGTGTTGACAGCTAGCTCAGAGCCTGGAGTCTGCTTCCGGTTCTGTGTCTCCTTCTCTCTCTGCCCCACCCCCTCTCATGCTCTGTCTCTGTCTGTATCAAAAATAAAACATTAAAAAAATTAAAAATAAATAAATAAAAAGGAAATACAAGCAATCATCAGAGATTACTATGAAAAATTATATGCCAACAAACTGGAAAATCTAGAAGAAATGGACAAATTCCTAAATGCACATGCAAAATTCAAATGGGAAGAGAAAGAAAATCTGAACAGACCCATAACCAGTGAAGAAACTGAATCAGTTATCAAAAATCTCCCAACGAATAAAAGCCCAGGGCCGGATGGATTCCCAGGGGAGTTCTACCAAACATGTGAAGCAGAGTTAACACCCATACTTCTCAAGTTATTCCAAAAAATAGAAATGGAAAGAAGACCTCCAGACTCATTCTATGAAGCAAATATCACCTTGATTCCTAAACCAGAGAAAGACCCAACAAAAAAAGAGAACTACAAAGCCAATATCCTGGGATTCATTCCTGGGTTACAGGGCTGGTTCAATATTTGCAAATCCATCAATGTCATACATCACATTAACAAAAGAAAAGATAAAAACTATATGATCCTGTCGATAGATGCAGAAAAAGCATTCGACAAAATACAACATACCTTCCTAATAAAAACCCTCGAGAAAGTCAGGATAGAAGGAACTTACTTAAACATTATTAAAGCAATTTATGAAAAGCGCACAGCTAATATCATCCTCAATGGGGAAAAACTGAGAGCTTTCCCCCTGAGATCAGGAACACAACAGAGGTGTCCACTCTCACCACTGCTCTTTAACATAGTGCTGGAAGTCCTAGCATCAGCAATCAGACAACAAAAGGAAATAAAAGGCATCAGAATTGGCAAAGAAGTCGTCAAACTTTCACTTTTTGCAGATGACCGGATATTCCACATGGAAAACCCGACTGACTCCACCAGAAGCCTTCTAGACCTGATCCATGAATTCAGCAAAGTTGCAGGGTACAAAATCAATGTACAGAAATCGGTTGCATTTTTATACAGCAATAATGAAGCAACAGAAAGAGAAATCAAGAAACTGATCCCATTCAGAATTGCACAAAAAACCACAATAAACCTAGGAATAAACCAACCAAAAATGTAAAAGACCTGTATGATGAAAACTATAAATTTTTTTTTACATTTATTTATTTTTGAGAGACAGAGAGAGAGACACAGTGTGAAGAGGGGAGGGACAGAGAGAGAGGGAGACACAGATCAGAAGCAGGCTCCAGGCTCTGAGCTAGCTGTCAGCACAGAGCCCGACGCAGGGCTCAAACCCACAAACACGAGACCATGACCTGAGCCGAAGCCAGCACCTAACCGACTGAGCCACCCAGGCGCCCTTATGATGAAAACTATAAAAAGCTTATAAAAGAAATTGAAGACACAAAGAAATGGAAAAACATTCCATGCTCATGGGTCAGAAGAATAAACATTCTTAAAATGTCATCATTACCCAAAGCAATCTACACATTCAATGCAATCCCAATAAAAACTGCACCAACATTCTTCTCAGGCAAGAAAAAATTATCTTAAAATTCATATGGAACCACAGAAAATCCAGACTTTAGCCTTTACTACAAAGCTGTCATCATCAAGACAGTATGGTATTGGCACAAAAACAGACACATAGTCCAATGGAATAGAATAGAGAGGCCAGTACTGGACCCACAAACAGACAGCCAATTAATTTTTGACAAAGCAGGAAAGAATATCCAATGGAAAAAAGATAGCCTCTTTAGCAGGTGGTGCTGGGAGAACTGGACAGCAACATGCAGAAGAATGATACTAGACCACTTTCCTACACCATATGCAAAAATAAACTCAAAATGGATGAAGGACCTGAATGTGAGACAGGAAAACATCAAAACCCTAAAGGAGAAAGCAGGAAATAACCTCCTTAAGCTCAATCGCAGCAATTTCCTACTCGACACATCCCCAAAGGCAAGGGAATCAAAAACAAAAATGAACTATTGGGACCTCATCAAGATAAAAAGCTTCTGCACTGCAAAGGAAACAATCAAGAAAAGTAATAGGCAACCAATGGAATGGGAAAAGATAGTGGCAAATGGCATATCAGATAAAGGGCTAGTATCCAAAATATACAAGGAGCTCACTAAACTCCATACACAAAAAATGAATAACCCAGTGAAGAAATGGGCAGAAGACCTGAATAGACACTTCTCTAGGGAGGACGTCCAGGTGGCCAACAGGCATATGAAACGATGCTCAGCATCACTCATCATCAGGGAAATTCAAATCAAAACCACACTGAGCTACCACCTCACACTGGTCAAAGTGGCTAAAATTAACAAATCAAGAGACTACAGATGCTGGCAAGGGTGTGGAGAGACAGGCACCCTCCTACACTGTTGGTGGCAATGTAAGCTGGTGCAGCCACTCTGGAAAAGAGTATGAAGGCTCCTCAAAACTATCAATAGAACTCCCCTATGACCCAGCAATAGCAATGCTGGGGATCTACTCAAGGGATACAGAAGTGCTGATGCATAGGGGCACATGTATCCCAATGTTCACAGCGACACTTTCAACAATAGTTAAATCATGGGAAGAGCCTAAATGTCCATCAACTGATGAATGCATCAAGAAGATGTGGTTTATATATACAATGAAGAATATACAATGAGAAAGATTGAAATATGGCCATTTGTAGCAAAGTGGATGGACCTAGAGGGAGTCATGCTAAGCAAAATAAGTCAGGCAGAGAAGGACAGATACCATATGTTGTCACCCATAGGTCTAAAAGGAGAAACCTAACAGGGGACCATAGGAAGGGGAAAGGGGGGGAGAAAGAGTTGGGGAGAGGGAGTGAGGCAAATCATGAGAAATCTTTGAATCCTGAGAACAATCTGAGGGCTGAAGAGAGAGGGGGGGAAGAAGAAGCAAGGGTGATGGTCATGGAGAGGATCACTTGTGGGACAGAGCACTGGGTGTTATATGGAAACCAACTTGGTAATAAAATATTAATTAAAAAAAAAAGAGCTCGAGGCTCCCCCCCAAAAGAAGAAATACAGACAACTGTAATAATAGAATATTATGAAAAATTATATGCCCAAAACTGGGCAATCTAGAAGACATGGACATATTCATAAAAACATACAAACTACCAAAACTTTTAACAGGAAGAAACAGAAAATGTGAGCAGACCTATAACCAGCAAAGAAATTGAAACAATTATCAAAAATCTCCCAACAAACAAGAGATCTGGGCCAAATGGGTTCCCAAGGGAATTCTACTAGACATTTAAAGTTAATATATATTCTCCTCACACTGTTCCACAAAATAGAAATGGAAGGAAAACTTCTAAACTCATTCTACAAACCCAGCATTACCTAATTCCAAAACCAGACCAAGACTCCATTAAAATTACAATTACAGACCAATATCCCTGATGAATCTGGATGTAAAAATTCTCAAACAAGATACTAGCAAATCGAATCCAAGAGTATACTAAAAGAATTATTCACCATGATCAAGTGGTATTTATTCCTGGGCTGTAGGGGTGGTTCAGTATTCGCAAATCCATCACTATGATACACCACATTAATAAAAGAAAAGTACAAGAGCCATATGATCCTCTCAACAGATGCATAAAAAGCATTTGACAGAATACAGGATCCAGTCTTAATAAAAATACTCAATAGTATTTTTATAGCAGGAATAGAGGGAACATACCTCAACATCATAAAGGCCATATACAAAACACCCAGAGCTAATATCCTCAATGGGGAAAACTGAGAACTTCGCCTCTACCATCAGGAACAAGACAGGGATGTTTATTCTCACCATTACTGTTGAAACACAGGACTGGATGTCTTAACTTCAGCAAATAGACAATGAAAAGAAATAAAAAGCATCCAAATCGGAAAGGAAGAAGTCAAACATTCAGTATTCACAGACAACATGATACTCTATGTAAAAATACTATGAAGACTCCACCAAAAAATTGCTAGAATACGTGAATTCTGCAAAGTCACAGAATATAAAAATCAACATACAGAAATCTGTTGCATTTCTATATACCAATAATAAAGGAACAGAGAAAGAAATCAAGGAAGTGATCCCACTTGCAATAGCACCAAAAAAATATAAGATGCCTAGGAATCAACCTAACCAAAGAGGTAAAAGATTTGTACTCTGAAAACCATATAACACTTATGAATGAAACTGAAGAGGATACAAAGAAGTGGAAGAACATTCCATGCTCTTGAATTGGAAGAACAAACATTGTTAAAATGTCTATGCCACCCAAAGCAACCTACACATTCAATGCAATCCCTATCAAAATACCACCAGGATTTTTCACAGAACTAGAAAAAATAATCCTAAAATTTGTATGGAGCCACAAAAGACCCCAAATAGCCAAAGCAATCCTGAATAAGAAAAGCAAAGCTGGAGGCATCACAATCCCGGACTTCCAGCTATATAACTAAGCTGTAATCATCAAGACAGTATGGTACTGGCACAAAAAGAGACACATAGATCAATGGAACAGAATAGAGAACACAGAAATGGACCCACAAACGTATGGCCAACTAATCTTCAAAAAAGCAGGAATGAATATCCAGTGAAAAAAGACAGTCCCTTCAACAAACAGTGCTGGGATAACTGGACAGAAACATGCAGACAAAAACTTTTTGAATTTGCATAAATAAATAAATAAACAGCTATGGTTTGCAAGTATTAATAACTGGGGGAAAAGAGGCCTGAAAGCTATGGGAAATCTCAAATATAAGCTAACTGAAGCAGATTTCTACTGTAAGGACAGTAAATCAGATCAATAAGTGAAAGAGAAAGGTAACTATTAGAGAAAAACATACAAATATAGCACTGAGAAATAATGGGTGAGCAAGTGCTCTACCCAAAAGAAGAGTGCAAGTTTTAGTATAGGGGCCTTCAATTCACATAAATGAACAGCACTAACAGTGTTTGTTTGGTATGTGGGGCATTAAACAGATCAATGCAACATGACACTGGAGAATTTCCAACTCTTGGCTTATTAAGTCATCAATGGCATCATTGTAGTCTTCCTTCTTTTTTTTTTC
Organism: Suricata suricatta; assembly: GCF_006229205.1. Classification (NCBI taxonomy): domain Eukaryota; kingdom Metazoa; phylum Chordata; class Mammalia; order Carnivora; family Herpestidae; genus Suricata; species Suricata suricatta. Next base: position 78,081,245 of record NC_043703.1, on the reverse strand, counting down.
AAGACTTTAGTAAGAAAACAACTGATATCTTTCACTCTAAAAGTCAAAAATACAAAAAACGTTCTTCATGTAGTATCTCAGATTATTTGTTGAGTCAACGAATGATAAAATTGATATCTAATTTCTCTTTGACACATCATATAACTCCAAGATTCTTACTAGACAGTCATCCTTGCCAACTTATCTAAGTATAACTTAAAGAACCGGCATACCTGTATTTCTTCACGTTCTTTTTTATCTGGAAAAGTTCTTGCAACTGTAGTATACTTTTCAAAAACTTTGCGTTCCTTTTGTAGCTTCCTCATTTCCTCCTTTTTAAACTCTTCTATCCGAGCCAATTCTTTTGCTTTCTGTTGTTCAAAGTCTGTAATTTCTTTCCTAAAATGACCAAACCACGTTATCATCTAAAGGGACCATCTTAATGGCGTAATCCACATGTGGTACAAAATGGACCAGGGACAGCCTGGAATGGAGGAGCTGCTGGTCTTGGTGAATCCATCTTCAATCCATCATACTGAAAATGTCAATTAATCCCATGAAGCATTCCTGCAATAAATATTCACTGAGCATCTGCTATGAATCAAGCACTACCCTAGGTATGGAGAAACCACAGTAAAAAAAAATCATCATCCTTATTCCCATGAAGCTTCTCATTCTAATGGGAGAGACAGAGAATAGTAAACAAGATAAAATATATGGCACATTAAAGAAGTGTTGAGAAAAATAATGCAAGTAATGAGGGTAGGAAATATCAAGGAGATTGAAATTATGGATGGGGTCATCTTGCTAAGATAATATCTGAAGTAAAACCTGAAAGAACTGAGAGAACAGCCACAACTACATATGAACAAAACAGCTCAGGAAGAGGGAACCGCGCAGGCTTAAAAAGCCCAGAGGTAGGAATATGCCCGATGTGTCCATAATCATCCAGGAGGCCATGTAGCTAAAATAGAGTGAGCAAGAGACACAGCAGGAAAAAGTGTCAAAAAGCAAACAAAACAGAGGGCCAGATGAATTCAGGTCTCAGAGACCAGTGTGGGAACTTTGGTGTTCAGCTTGGGAGAATGTGGATCAGAGGAACCGTCATGACACACGTGCATTCTGATGCTCCATTCAGAACACATGGAGGGACACCAGCCAGACCGTGGAATAGGATATCCGTGGCTCATACCTCCCTACACGAACAACAATCTGGCACCATCCACAGATAAAACTGCTTTTGTGGGAGCTCTAGGATCCAGGTAGGAGGTTGAGAAACCCCAGTGAAGCCTAAGACTGGGATAGCCACTTCGAGAAGACAGTCCCATGTCCCAGTGGCAAGCATACCAAATGTGGTCCTGGCTACAGACCTAAAACAGCCCAGTCTGTCTGTAGGCTCAGCTCCAGCCTCATCTGCCAAAGGACCCAGGAGGAGCCATGCCCAACTGTATCCCTAGTAACAGGCCCACAGACCTCAGTCATGACTACAAATTTGAAACAGTCCTGTAACCTGGCTCCAGCCCTACTCTATTAAGTCAGTCCTGCTCACCCAGGGATGCAGACCCAGCAGGAGAACACTGAGGGGCCGAGGAGGAAGATGCTCAGAACCTGGCAGGAGCCACACCCATTTTTCACCCCCCAGCACCAGACCCACTGTCTGCATGCTCAACAGTGGACTGGAAGGAGCCCCATGATGCAGCTTCAGCCCTGCTGGGCTGTGGTCCTAGAAACAGGACCAACTGAGGATCTGGTAGGAACCACATCTACCATGTCCGTGTTAAAAGACCTGCCAATTATGGACCCCACTGTAGACTAGCAGTAGCCACACAACAACCCCACTCAACTATGATCCTGGAGACAGACCATCCAGGGATCCAGCAAGAGAAGATCTTTACCTGCCACAACTGGTCTGTAAAGACAAAAAGAGGTTTCTGCCCTTTCAAATGCAAAAATGTCAACACAAGAATTAGGCAAATGTGACACCACCAAAGGAAACTAGTAAATTAATAAAACACCAGTAACCAATCCCAAAGAAAAGCAGATCTAAGAAGTGACTGACAAAGAATTCAAAATAATTGTTTTAAAGAGCAAACTAGAGGAGAACACAGATAAACAACTCCACAAAATCGAGAAAATACCTGGAAAAAAAAAAAACAAAAACAAGTTCAACAAAGAGATAGAAATCATTAAAAAAAAACACACACACACCACAATACTTACTTAAAACTAACTAAATAAATAAAACTTAAGGGGCTTAGTCAGAAGAGCGTGTAACTCTTGATCTCAGAATCGTGAGTTTAAGCTCCATGTAAGGTGTAAAAAAATAAAAACAAACAGAAATTCTGGAGCTAAAGAATACATGAATAAAGTGTAAAATACAATAGAGAACTTCAACAGCATACTTAATTAAGCAGAAGAAAGAATGTGAACTCAAAAACAGATAATTTGAGGGGTGCCTGGGTGGCTCAGTCGGTTGAGCGTCCAACTTCGGCTCAGATCATGATCTCATTGTTCGTGGGTTCGAGCCTTGCCTAGGGCTCTGTGCGGACTGTCAGCTCAGAGCCTGGAGCCGGATTAAGATTCTGTGTCTCTTTCTCTCTCTGCTCCTCCCCTGTTCACTCTCTGTCTCTCAAAAACTAAATAAATGTAAAATAAAAAATTTAAAAAAAAAACCACAGATAATTTGAGGTTAGCCAGTCAGAGGAGGAAAAAAGAGAATGATGAAGGGCAAAGAAAGCCCATAGGATCTATGGAGCACTTCAAAAGAACCAATACACTCATTATGGAAGTCTCAGAAAGAAAAAACAAATGAAGTCAACAAACCTCTTAGAAGACTAAGACAGAAGACTCAAATAAAATCATAAAGGAAAGAGGACATGTTACAGTAGACGCCCCAGAAATAAAACCGATCATATTATGAACAACTATATCCCCAAATCTGGATAATCTGGAAGAAACAGATAAATTCCTAGAAACATACAACCTACCAAAACTGAATCTAGAAGAAAGAGAAAGCCTGAACAGATCCATAATAAGGAGACTGAATCAGAAATCAAAAACTTCGAAGAAAGAAAAGTTCAGGACCAAATGGCTTCACAGGTAAATTCCAACAAATATTCAAAAAATAATTAACACCAAGCCTTCCTGAACTTCTCTCAAACTCATTTTATGAGCACAGTATCATTTGGAGACAAAAGCTGGACAATGACACCACAAATAAATTATTGCCCAATATCCCTGATGAACATAAGATATAAAAATCCTCAATAAATACTACCAAATCAAATCCAACAGCACATTAAAAGGATTTACACCATGACCTAGTAGGATTCATCCCTGGAATATAAAGCTGGCTCAACATACCAAATCAATTAATGCAATGCAAACTGGTGCAGCCACTGTGTAAAAGTTTGGAATTCCTCAAAAAATTAAGTAGAGAATTACCACATGATCCAGCAATTCCAATCCTGGACATATACCCAAAAGAAAAACAGAGACCTGAACAGATATTTGTACACCGATGTTATAAGCATTATTCCCAATAACCAAAAGGTAGAAAAAACCCAAATGTTTAGCTGCGATCCAAGAATTGCCAGGGACTACCAGCAACACACTACATCATACAGGAAAGAAAGCATGGCTCTGCTGGATGCCGTGATCTCAGACCCTGGCCTTCAGCGTCTGACAAAATAAATTCCTGTTGTTTTAAGCCCCTTACCTCCGTACTGTTGAAGGATGAACTGTACTTTGTTACATCAGCCCTAGAAAATTAATGCATTGGCCAAGGTAGCAATTGAAATCACAGCTCCAAAGTGCTTTTCAAGTTTCAATTTATGAACTAATCACTAAGAGAATTCCCCTTTTAGCACATTTCTGACCACAAGGGGTCATTTTAATTAAAAAATTCTTCTGTGGTGGAGCACCAGAGTGGCTCAGTTGGTTAGGCGTCCGACTTTGGATCAGGTCATGATCTCACAGTTTGTGGGTTCGAGCTCCACATCAGGCTCTGGGCTGACAACTCAGAGCCTGGAGCCTGCTTTGAATTCTGTGCCTCCCTCTCTCTTTCTCCCCCTCCCACGCTTAGTCTGTTCTTTGTCTTTCAACAATATATACATGTTAAATATATATACATGTATAAATATGTGTATATATTTAAATTCTTACGTGGTAAAGGTTTCACTTCCTTTTCCTTTTTATTATTAGATCAACAAAACTTGTTTCAGGGTGTCTGGGTGGCTCAGTTGGTTGAGCGTCCAGCTTCGGCTCAGGTCATGATCTCACAGTTCGTGGGTTTGAGCCCCTTATCGGGCTCTGTGCCGACCGCTAGCTCAGGGCCTGAAGCCTGCTTCAGATTCTATGTCTCCCTCTCTCTCTGACCCTCTCCTACTCGCACTGTATCTGTCTCTCAAAAATAAATTTAAAAAACATTAAAAAAAACTTGTTTCAAATATTCTAGGTATAATCTTAAAGATAAAACTGAATCATTATATCTTTTCCCAACTTATATGCAAACTTACCTAAGTTTTTCCAAGGCACTTTCCCGTTCAGTGCGAAGTTTAGCTAAAGATGTGTTCTCAGCTTTAAATTTTTCTATTTCTGTTTCCAACTCGATTACTTTCTCTCTCAAAACTTGAGATCGAGCACTGTTACCTACAAAATAGGCCATATATATTGAACTTCACAAAAGGTCTTCAGCAACACAAACAAGTTAGCTATAACACTCAGAGCCAAAAATATGGTAAACATTTGTACTATTAAGATGCACAAGAAACAATGCCTCTAATAACAAAAAAAAACTGTATTAACCTGAATTTCTACATAAAACCAATCCAAATTTAAAAAAGACATTATTCAACTGAAGAGTAACAATCTAACAATGAATTAACATTGCATATAAATAGAAATCATTCAAATAATTTAAGAAAACTAATACATATATTTTTGTCTTTTTTGATAACAGCCAATATTGTAATAACTATGTATGGTGACAGATGGAAACTAGACTTCTCATGGGATCATTTCGTAATGTATAAAACTGCTGAATCACTATGATGTATACCTGAAACTAATATTGATGTTGGACATCAATTCTACTCCAATTTAAATATGTATATATGAACATGAATAAGTAATGCACAAAACACCTAAAGCAATAATCAACACCAAAATCAAAGTTTACTCTCACTAATCCTAGAAATACAAATTGAAACTTTTTTTCACATACCAAACTTGCTATTTCAAAGAGTAAAATAGCCAATACTTCTGTTCTTCCACTACCCTTTGGAAAACCTGATTTCTGCACAAAAATATGCACTGCAGTGTTATTTCTAATAGTGACAATATCCAACATTAAGGAAATTTTATACACCTGGTCAAAAAAGATCAGGTAAGTTTTTGTTTTGTTTTTTAATTTTTTAAGTGTGTTTATTTTGAGAGAAGGAGCAAGGCTGCAGCAGCAGAGAGAGAGAAAGAGAGAAAGAATCCCAAGCAGGTTCCACACTGTAAGCACAGAGCCAGATGCAGGGCTCAAACTCACAAATCCTGAGATACAACCTGAGCTGAAACTAAGAGTAAGACACTTAACTGACTGAGACACCCAGGCGCCCCAAAGAAGATAAGGTAAGTTTATGTTTTTGTAATTTTTTTTAAATTTATTTATTTGAGAGAGACAGAGATAGCATGAGTGGGGGAGGGACAGAATGAGGGGCAGAGAGAGAATCCCAAGCAACCTCCATGCTGCCAGCACAGGGCCCAACCAAGGCTCACACTCACAAAACTGCAAGATCATGACATAAGCCAAAACCAAGAGTCTTATGCTTAGCTAACTGAGCCACCCAGGTGCCCCAAGATAAGTTTTAACAAATGTCTGTACCATATTAAAAATACAAAGGAAAAATGACTGGAAGGAAAAATGCCAAAACGATACCACAGGTACCTTTGGGTGGTTCAGTTGTAAACATTTTTCATCCTATAACTCTTAAGCTTCAAACTATCTGCAAAAAGTACTACTTTTAAAATCAAAGGGGTTTTTTTCAGTGTTTTTTATTTATTTTTGAGAGAGAGAGAGAGACAGTGTGAGCAGGGTAGGGTCAGAAAGAGAGAGGGAGACACAGAATTCGAAGACAGGCTCCAGGCTCTGAGCTCTCAGCACAGAGCCCGATGCGGGACTCGAACCCACCAATTGTGAGATCATGACCTGAGCCAAAGTCAGACCCTTAACCAACTGAGCCACCCAGGCACCCCCAAAGTATTTTTTAAAATAGTTTAATTTAGGGGCACCTGTGTGGCTCAGTCAGTGAAGTGTCCAACTCTCTCCCTTATTTTTCATGTTTGTTTATTTTGAGAGAGGGAAAAAAGCACACGTGTGAGCAGGGCAGGGGAGGCGCAGAGAGAGGGTGAGACAGAGAATCCCAAGCAGGCTCCACCCAGTTAGCCTGTTAGGGCAGAGCCCGACGTGGGCCTCAATCCCACGAACCATGAGAACATGACCTGAGCTGAGATCAAGAATCTGACACTTAAGGGGTGCCTGGGTGGCTCAGTCGATTGAGCATCCAGCTTCAGCTCAGGTCAAGATCTCATGGTTCATGGGTTCGAGCCCCAGGTCAGGCTCTGTGCTGACAGCTAGCTCAGAGCCTGGAGACTGTCTTCGGATTCTGTGTCTTCCTCTCTCTCTGACCCTCCCCTGCTCACGCTGTCTCTCTCTCTCCCTCTCGCTCTCTTTCTCAAAAATAAATAAAATAAAACATTAAAAAAAATCTGACACTTAAATCAACTGAGCCACCTAGGTGCCCCAGAGTGTCCAACTCTTGATCTCAGCTCAGGTCTTGATCATAAGGTCATGGCTTCAAGTACCGTGCTGGGCTTCAAACTGGGTGAGAAACCTACTTATAAAGCTTAAGTTATATTTATATTTGAAAGCACCTGTGCTTTGCTAGGCATTCAGAGTTTATTATATGATATAATGGAAAGGAGTTTTCCAATATAAGTTTTAAAAGTCCATCGCATCAACTGAGTACTATACAGCCATTAAATGGAATGAGGCAGATGTGTATGTGGGAAAGAATAATCCCCAAAATTTATTATAAGGTGAAGAATGGTATATTAAAAAATGTGTTTTCAAGGTGCCTAGGTGGCTCAATTGGTTAAGCATCCAACTTCAGCTCAGGTCATGATCTCACGGTTTGTGAGTTTGAGCCCTGCGTCCAGCTCTATGCTTCCAGCTCAGAGCCCGGAGCCTGCTTTGGATTCTGTCTCCAGTCTCTCTGACCCTCCCCCATGCTCGTTCATTCTCTCTCTCAAATGATGAATAAACATTAAAAAAATTTTTAAGTGTTTTCATTTGTGTAGAAAGAAGATTATATACCCACTCACACATATATTTTGATATGCACAGAATCTTTTTAGAATATACAAGTGAAATGTGAATGTAAGTTCCTCTAGGAAAAGGAACTAGGAACCCAAATATAGGGAAGAAAGGAAACTTCAATTTTACTGTATTTCTTCTTGGTCCTATCTAGCAAGTTAGTGCACAAATAGTAAAAAAATAAAATAAAATAAGTAAAAACATAAGTCAGTTTAAAAAGTGCACACACAGGGCCCCCTGGGTGGCTGGCTCAGTCAGTTAAGTGTCCGGCTTAAGCTCAGGTCATGATCTCATGGTTCGTGGGTTCGAGCCCCGCATCGGGCTCTGTGCTGACAGCTCAGAGCCTGGAACCTGCTTCGGATTCTGTGTCTCCCTCTCTGACCTTCCCCTGCTCGCTCTGTCTCTGTCTCTCAAAAATAAAAAAATAAAAAAGTGCACACACAAAGGTTTACCTTACAGTAACACAAACCACAAACTGGGTACTCTGGTTACAAAAGAAACTTATGTTACCTCAATTTAAAATGAAGTAATTAATGTTACAGCCTTGAGAATAAGACATAGGCTTAAATTTGAAAAACCTGAAATCACAATGCATCTGTATCTTTTGTACTAGAGGGTATTACATTACTTAGACCCACAAAACTAATCAAATTTTAACAATCACCTACTTGGATTTCTACTGGACAACTAGAAAGATTAGGATTTTAAACGATGTCCCTACTGATAAGAGATTTATTTTAAAATGCTGACTTACCAGGTGGTTGGTCTTGACTTGGGTTTAACTTGGGTTGATTTCCCAAGTGTGAGTCTGACTTTGGTTTCAGTTTCAAAGCAGGAAAGAATTTCATCATGAGATCTGACGTTGGAGGAGGGCTTGTGCTCCTACTTGATTTCCTCAAGTCTTCTCCCTTCTTGACTGGTGCAATCTTCCTTTTTATTGTTTTGTCTGGTACACATATTTCATTCTTATTAGGGTAGGCTCTCTGAGGAGTCCCACTAATGGCCTCAGTCCCAAGAACAGCATCATGTTTAAATAAATTCTCTTCAAGGTCAGTCCAAGTTCTTTCATCGTCAAAGTCAATTTTACTCATACTTACAGATGAGGGTCTTCTTGAGGACTCAGAAACTTTGTTTTTCAAGCTTTCTATTATGATAGACTCATCACTACTATAATCTTTATCAGACAAATCTAAATCAACATCTCTCCTTTGATCTTCTTGAGTTCCAGTGTCCCTAAAAGGCCCCTTACCATCACAAACTTGTGGCCTGTCTTCTCTGCTGCTGAAACCCCCCTCTTTATCATCGCTTGATGGTTTTATGGTAGCATCAAGTTGCTCCTTGGAGTTGGTGCTATTGTCACTGTCCATGGCACCTTCATCATTACTTACATTCCACGGTGACTGATTTTCAGAAGTGCTAATTTGGAATGCTTCCCTACTGACTTTACAAGACTGCTCCCGGTATTCTTCAGGTGAGGACACTGAATCAGGCTGTTTGGGTGAGACCTCACACTCAGCCACATTTTCAGGTGCAGTGCAGTCTGGAGCCTCGTTGTGGTTACACTGAATAACAGGGTCCAGCATCCCCATCTTCTCCCGCTGTACAGCTTTGACAGGGGTGGAAGACAGCCGGTTCCCACTACAGATCTGCTGGTCTCTCTCTAAGATTTTCAGTACAAATGAAGAATTACTGGAAAATGATATTTCATCAGCAGCTTGTTCCAAAAACAAAAATTCATCTAACTCCAAATTTTCCTTTTCCTTTTCTCGTTCCCAATTCTCTAACTTTCTCTGAAGAGAAATGTCAAGAGAAGATTCTGACTTTTTCAAGGTCTCATTTATTGGGCTCTTAGAAGCCACGCAGCTGACCAGCCCTGCTGAAAGAGGGAGTCTGTCTCTACCTGGTGTCTTATTCCAGACTTTGCATCCAATATCACAGAGTTTAGCACACTCAGGTACATTTTCTCTATTATTAGATTCAACTTTTTTTTCTAATTTGGTCTGGTCTCTAAATTGCCCATCACATTTCTTCCCTGCTGGTATTTTCAATCTTGATGGAGAAGGACTTTTCCTGTTGTTACTCTTAAGCACTTTTGGCTTCTGACTAAGCGTGACAAAACCACTTTTGGCCTGAGCTTTATTGCTCTTTTTAACAGGAGTGTTCTCTGTACACAGTTCTTTATTTATTAGGGCAGTTTTCCGCTGGAATTGCTGTCTATCCATTTTAAACACAGGTTGGTCCTCTGAAATGCTCTGATTAGGCGCTAGTTTACTTTCTCTCCCTTTCTGAGACTTAGATTTAGCATTAGTAAATCTAGCTAAACCTTCTCCTCGTTTCAAGAATGGTTGTTTTGGCTTTGCTTTGATTAGCAATGATCCTTCTGCTTCCTAAAACAGAGAATATTTGAATTAATTCTGGTATATCCAAATTATCTCACAGTTGTTTTTTTTTTTTCTTTTTTTTTCTGTGCCCTAGGCATGAAACAGCTCTGGCCACCAACCCAGGCATCAAGCTAGGATGAACAAAGGACCGCGTCTGCTCTGCCCCAGGCTGATATAAGAGCACCACCACCGCCAAGGTGTCTCTTTGCCCATTGCCAGGGGGTTCAAAGTTATTTTTAAAGCAAATTATAAATAAATGTCTAAAGCCTCAGCTAACTTAATCAAAATAGTGGAGATGCCTACCCTTAGCTGTTTTCGTTTCAGTTCTTGTTCTTCCAGTCGAATTTGTTCTTCTAAGTAGTCTTCAAATGTCTGTTTCCTTTCTCTGATAGCAGCTTTAATAGGCCTAATCATAAAGTTATTTAGCATGCAAATCAAGATGTGAGACACCCCTGACTACACTGAGAACTGTTGTCAGAGTCACAGACCTCGTAGAAGAATCCAGTGAAAGCTTCACCTGCCCCATCCCCCAAAATACAGAAATACACAACACACTACACATGATTTGAAAAACAAAAACAGGGGCGCCTGGGTGGTTCAGTCAGTTAAGCTTCCGACTTCAGCTCAGGTCATGATCTCACAGTTCCTGGCTTCAAGCTCCATTATCGGGCTCTGTGCTGCCAACTCAGAATCTGGAGCCTGTCTTCAGATTCTGTGTCTCCCTCTCTCTCTCTGACCCTCCCCAGCTCATGCTGTCTGTCTCTGTCTCTCTCTCTTTCTCTCTCTCTGTCTCTCTCTCTCTCAAAGATAAAATTTTTAAAAATTAAAACAAAAATTAAAACAAAAACAAAACTGTTCTGAACTCCACTTATTGCCTATAGATTACATAACTTTAATATGCATTTTGAGGGGCTCCTGGGTGGCTCAGTCGGTTGAATGTCCAACTTCGGCTCAGGTCATCATTTCAAGGCTCATGAGTTTGAGCCCTGAATCAAGCTCCGTGCTGAAAGCTCAGAGCCTGGAGCCTGCTTTGGATTCTGTACCTCTCTCTGCCCTCCCCATCTCACAATCTGTCTCTCAAAAATGAATTTTAAAAATCCATTAGAAAATAATTAAAAATAAAATATATTTTAAAAATACTTCATCAAATATGCCCATTCTTTAAGAAAGAGCCTTGACAGGGGTGCCTCAGTGGCTCAGTCAGTTAAGTCCTGACTTCAGCTCAGGTCATGATCTCACTGCTAGTGAGTTCGAGCCCCGTGTCAGGCTCTGTGCTGACAGCTCAGAGCCTGGAGCCTGCTTCAGATTCTGTGTCTCCCTCTCTCTCTGCCCCTCCCCTGCTCACATTCTGTCTCTCTCGCTCTCTCTTAAAAATAAATAAACATTAAAAATAAATATTTTTAAGAAGATCCTTGACAATGTAAATAAAGCAATAATGAGAAGTCATTTGCCCATCCATAACATATATTAAATATCAAATATTTAAGAAAATAACAATCTCAATATTGATATTTTATATTTGTCATAAGATTTTTAAATTCTGTAACTAAACTTACCCAATATAATTTATAAATGACACCAAAAGTGAGACTCAATATTAACTTGTTTTTGTCTTTGCCAAAATAGTACTTACCTAACTATTTGAGAGAAGATTAATTTTATCTAGATTTTTTTTCTCTTTGGTGAAAAAATTTGCTCAATTCTTCCAAAACAATGCAAAACTATCTGAACTAATGCATCCCCCCGACCACTGTCTGTTGCTGACAATATGTGATAAGTTGTAACTTCAACATTATACTTAAAAGCATATTCAAGCAAAAACAAGAAAATCATGGGTCTTTTTAAAAAAGAAAGTGCTCTACCATAATAGCTGGCTGTTACATTGTCATATTTATTCCTCTCAACATGTATGATACCTTTCTTCAATATTAGCCACTTCTGAAGAATCACCAATTTTTTTAAAGTTCACATCTTTCCCTTCCTGAACAGGTTCGGTCACTTTCGTCACTTTCTCCCAACATGGTAAAATACTTTCTCCTACGATAAAAATTAGAAACAATTTAGTTCCAAAAATAAAGAATAACATCTTAAAACTTGCAAATTTTACAAGTTACTATGCTAAAATAATATTTATCAAAACTAAAATATGCCAAAGATTTTACAACCCTCAAGGATTTCTTTACTATGACTTCTTTATATGACTCTTTTTTAATTTTTTTAATGTTTTTTATTTATTTTTGATACAGAGAGAGACAGAGCATGAGAGGGGGAGGGACAGAGAGAGAAGGAGACACAGAACCGGAAGCAGGCTCCAGGCTCTGAGCTAGCTGTCAGCACAGAGCCTGACGCGGGGCTCAAACCCGCAAACGTGAGATCTGACCTGAGCCAAAGTTGGAGGCTTAACCGACTGAGCCACCTAGGCGCCCCTTTATATGACTTTTTAATATGATTTCTTTAATATGAGATAAACTACAAAACCTTAATTAAAACAGGACACTCTTCACAAGGTTAATGTTATGAAAAAAAAAAGTATGGGCTTTTCTAAATTAAAAAAGACTAGGAGCGCCTGGGTGGCTCAGGAAGTTAAGCATCAGGTCTTGATTTCGGCTCAGGTCATGAATTCACGGTTTACGGGAACAAGCCCCACTTCTGGCTCCACACTACCAGCCTGGAACCTGCTTGGGATTCTCTCGCTCCCTTTCCCACTCAGGTGCACACGCTCTCATGCTCTCTCTCTCTCAAAATAAAGAAATAAATGCTTAAATTAATTAAAAAAGACTAAAAAGAGAGCTGTAACAATCAAATATAACAGATGAACTTGACTGTTCTGGTTTTAAAAAAACAAAACAAAACACATATTTAGGATAGTAGTGGGGATTCTAAAATGAAGTTAAATATTAAGGAATAGGATTGGAGTTATACCAAAGAATATCCTAATTTTTACTTGATGCGTGCAGAAATATTTTTTTAAATATTTTTTTAATGTTTTGTTTATTTTTGATACAGAGAGAGACAGAGCATGAGAGGGGGAGGGGCAGAGAGAGAAGGAGACACAGAATCTGAAGCAGGCTCCAGGCTCTGAGCTAGCTGTCAGCACAGAGCCCGATGCAGGGCTCAAACCCACGAACGTGAGATCTGACCAGAGCCGAAGCCGGAGGCTTAACTGACTAAGCCACCTAGGCGCCCCGCGTGTAGGCGCCCTGCGTGCAGAAATATTTGAAATCATGTAACATGATGCCTGCATATTATTTGCAATGAAATGACTGAGCAAATTACATGTAAATGTAGACAAGAGATACAGATGTAGGTATAGACATACATACACACACAGAAAAAGATACAAAGTAAATATGTAAAATATTAACTGCTGAATCAAGGTCTATTGCTAATCATTGCAGTGGTCTTTCAACTTTTTTGGATATTTGAAATTTTCCAAAATAAAAGGTGAGAGTATACTGCTTAAAAAATTTTTTAAAGGCATCTGACCTTTCCATATTCTAAATGAGAAATATGCACAAAGGTATCCAATCCTAAGTAGTAAGGGTAGATACTTTTTGTCATATTTTCTGTACTTTTTTAGAACTTTCTCCAAAGAACATATTCATGAAAACATCATCAAAATTGAAAATAAAATTTAAATTAAAAATATCGGAAACAACTCAGCCCTACTGCAAAGAGCATTAAATACTGATATATTACTTGATGACTAGCATAATGATGACAACCATTTAAAATTATGATTATGAGGGGCACCTGGGTGTCTCAGTCAGTTAAGCATCTGACTTTGGCTCAGGTCATGATATCACGGTCCATGAGTTTAAGCCCTGCATTGGCCTCTGTGCTGACGCTCAGAATCTGAAGCCTGCTTTCAGATTCTGTGTCTCCCTCTCTCTCTGACCCTCCTCTGTTTGCACTCTGTCTCTCTCTCTCTCTCTCAAAAATAAATAAACATTAGAAAAAAATTTTTTATTTATGGTTATGAAACCATGGAATGTACCATAATGGAATGTACCATTATGTTTGAGTAGGAAAACTCAAACATGTTATTTTCCATCTTGGCTGGGAAAAGAACACAATTATACAATATACTACTGTTATAAAATGCAAAAAAAACCCAACAACAACAACAGAATAGTTGAGGGGGGAATGGGGCACAGAAATAGCACTTAAAAAAAGGAAAAAAAACACCAGAAGAAAACACACCAGAAACCCCACAAAACCTCCATGAGTTTCATCAGATGCTGCCAGTTCTCTGACAAAAATACATTGAGTGCTAGGAATACAGAGCTACAGTGAGGACAAACCGAGTGTCTGGGGTTGGAGGGAATTTCTCTTCTGAATAACTGCCATCACCAACCTATACCTCACATTCCACATCTTCTATCGTGTGCCCCCCCACCCCCATACATTATTAAATCAACCTCAAACCATTTCTAAGCTCTCAAAGAAAAATGGTACACACAGAATCCACTGCCTCCCTTTTTGAAGACCCCATGCTACCTCAGGAGGTCTGAAGTCAGCATGAATATTGCGACTGTTCTTAGAAAGCACAAATTCTGTGTCCAGTACAGGCACAATGGCTATGCAACATGTAGGGCTCACAAGTAAAGCCACAGGCACAAGAGACAGGAAAAAGAAAACACTGCAGAAAGAACTTTTCTTGTCTTTAGCACAGCTTGGTAACACTGCTAATTAAGTACAGAAGAGAAAAATGTAAGTGACTCACCAATAGAATGGTTATGGTTTTCTTCCTTCAAGTCATTTTTTTTCACAAGTGCTTCTTGACTTTGTGCCTCATAAAACAAAGTGAGGGGAGCACCACTTTTTGCCATTAAGACAAAATCTGGATGAGTAGTTCTATAGAAGTTCTTTTGTTTATCGGATAAAATGTTGGAAGGGTGTGTTTTTCCTTGGGTTTGATTCTGGTAGACATGTGATGGTAGGAAGGGTGAGGTTTTCTCTATGGTGGCTGAATTTCCTGGAGATCTATACTGCTGGCTCTGCTCATCAGTCAGTAGGGTTAAACCTTGCAATTAAAAAAATTGTTGAAAAAGAAAAACAATTATCAAAACTAATGACTTCCTAGAACATTTTCACTTCTACCTGTTAGTGACCCCTACCCACCAAGTTTTCTCCAAAGTGATACAGGTATTTTTCCTCCTTATTAGGAAACTCTATTTAACAAAATGATGAAATTTTACAAGTCCAAAATGACTCCAAAACCTCTGCTTTTGAAATAAACACAGAGCATGAGTGGCTCAGTCGGTTGAGAGTCATCTCTTGATTTCAGCCCAGGTCACTGGGAAGGGAAGGTTGGTGGGATCAATCAAACCCTGCATTGGGCTCCAGGCTGAGAACAAGGAGCCTGCTTAGGATTCTCTCCTCACTCTCCGTCCCTCCCCCACTCATGAGCACTCACGCACGGTCTCTCAAAATGAATAAACTTTTAATGAGAAAAAGAAATAAACAGAGAGTCCCCTTCTATGTATGTATCTAATTCTCAGAGGGGAGATGGCAATACTCCATCCTGTGTGCTACACCATCCCCTTGAAATCCTTCCACTCTTCTCCCAGAATGTAGCAGTAAACTAGTGAGGGGCCAACAGGGTGCCTGGGTGGCTCAGTCAGTTGAGCATCCAACTTTGACCCAGGTCATGATCTCATGGCTCCTGACTTCAAGTCCTGCATCGGGCTCTGGGCTGACAGCTCAGAGCCTGTAGACTACTTCAGATTCTGTGTCTCACTCTCTCTCTGCCCCTCCCCTGCTTATACTCTGTGTCTCTCTCTCAAAAATAAATAAAAGAATATTTTAAAAAATGTAAAATGTTAAAAAAGAAGAAGAAAGTGAAGGGACACATAGCTGGCTCTATCAGTAGGGAATGTGACTCTCGGTCTTGATATTGTGAGTTTGAGCCCCAAGTTGGGTGTGGAGACTACTTAAACATAAAATCCTTTACAAAAAGGCGGTGGGGGGGGGTACCCCAGTAGCTCAGTTGGCTGAACATCTGACTCTTGATTTTGGCTCAGGTCAGGATCTCAGGGTTTGTGCGTTCCAGCCCCACGTTGGGCTCTGCGCTGACCACATGGATCCTGCTTGGGATTCTCTTGCTCTCTCTTTCTCTGTCCCTCACCTGCTCACACTTTCTCCCTTTCTCTCAAAATAAATAAATATTTAAAAATATATAGGTAAATAAATCAGAGAGAACACAATGTGAAGTGTCTTATAAAAGAGCCACACAACCTAACCCGTCTGCCTCACCCCTAGACCACAAATAAAACTAGAAATCAGGGAGGGTCTTCATTGACTATCAGGTTCAACCTCCCTTCCTTTATCACAATACTCTCCTCATCCAAATACTTCTTTAAGTTTATTTATTTTGAGAAAGAGAGAGAGTGTGAGTTGGGAAGGGCAGAGAGACAGGGAGAGAGACAGAATACTAGGCAGGCTCTACATTGTCAGTGGAGAGCCCAATGCAGGGCTTAAACTCACAAGCCGTGAGATGATGACCTGAGCTGAAATAGAGAGTCAGAAGCTCAGACAATATAGTCCCCAAATATTTTTGACTAAGAGTCACCTCACTTCAGACTGAAGATGTCTTTTATAAAAGTAGCAGTTCTCAAAGTGTGGTCTGTAAACCCTAAAGGTCTCTAAGATTCTTTCAGTGCACCCACAAGGTCAAATCTGTTTTCATCAAATATTAAGACAGTATTTGTCTTTTTCACTTTGCCGACTCCTGCACAAATCATGCCAGAGCAAAATGGAAACTCATGGTACCTTCACTCAAAAGCAGGACAGCAAGACAGTGGCACCCAACTGTGCCAGCAGTCACTGTACTGGTCACCACCAAGCACCTGCAGTTCAAAACAAAACAAACAAAACAAAAAACAGGGGCACCTGGGTGGCTGAATCAGTTGAGTATCTGACTCTTGATTTTGGCTCAGGTCATAATCCCAAGGACGTGGGATCGAGCCCCACATCAGGCTCCATGCTGGGTGAAGAGCCTGCTTAGGAGTCTCTCTCTCCCTCTGCCCCTCTCCCCTGCTCATGCTCTCTCTCTCTAAAAATAAACAGTCTTATTTAAGTATGTCTAGATAGGGGCACCTGGATGGTTCAGCTGGTTGAGCATCCAACTCTTGGTTTCAGCTCAGGTCATGATCTCACAGCAGTGGCCTCCCTGCTGAGCATGGAGACTGCTTGGGATTCTCTCCCTCCCCAAAGCACTCGCTCTCAAAAAAAAAAAAAAAAGAAGAAGAAGAAGAAGAAGGAGGAGGAGGAGGAGGAGAAGGATAAGCAGGTCCTAAAGTTACAAGAATTATTAATTTTTAAACTAAATTTAAACTGTTGAGTTCAAATGTCTTTTGAACATTCTACAGGACAAAGTATACAAAAATCACTTCTACTTCAAACCAAACGTGGCTTGGTTTGAGCTGTAAGCCTGACTAGCCACTTCCCTCAAAGAACATCATTTTTACTGAAAGAATAAATAACAAAACTATTATAAACCTTCAATCTCGGCATATAGTTTCTCAAATATTAAACAAGTGAGCCAGTCACTTCAAAGAAAATAACTGATAGTATTTAAAAAATAGTAAAATCTGAAGTTTCAAGTAAAAATTAGAACATATTAAATATGTCTACCACCATGAGATTGACAGTTTCCTAACACTTCAAGACTTAAAAAAAGACTTAAAAATATTTTAATGTATTTTTGAGACAGAGAGTGCACGCGTGCGCGAGCGCACACATCAGTTGAGGAGGGGCAGGGGCAGAGAGATAGAGGGAGACAGAGGACCCCAAGCACCTCAGCAGCAACAGCAGAGAGCCTGATGCGGGCATGAACTCATGAACCGGGAGACCGTGGCCCAAGCCAAAGTCAAGACGCTCAACCAACTGAGCCACCCAGGTGCCCTGCTACTTCAAGACCTTTACAACGAGATCCATAGTGGTATTAAGGTATATAACTTTTTTATATTATATAATGAAAATATTTAAATATATTTTAAAGACGTACATAACTCAGTGAACCACTACTTCGCAAATAACCAATGAACCAATGCACAATTCTACTAAATAATGCATGATAAAAGAGCCATTCAAAATGCCAAGATATTCCAATACGTTTTATGTTCATTAATATAGTTCCAGACTCCATATTGTGAATTACCACTATGAAACGGCCACTTGTTAGGTTTGGGTGTAATTATTTGAAAAGGCTATTACAGTACTCTTCTTTTTCCAACTAAACATCCATGTGAGGCCAAATTTTTTTCACAGGCTTCAACCAAAACAACAAAACTTAAGAGAATGAATGCAGGAGCATTTGGGTGGTTCAGTCGGTTAAGCGTCTGACTTCATTAAGCTCAGGTCATGATCTCACAGTTTGTAGGTTTTGACAGTATGTCAGGCTTTGTTCTGAGGGCTCAGAGCCTGCTTCAGATTCCATGTCTTCCTCTCTCTCTGTCCCTTCCCCACTGGCACTCTATCTTCTCTCTCTCTCAAAAATAAACATTAAAAAAAAAAAGAGAATGAATGTAGAACAGACAAGAGAATCAGCTGAGCTCTTTAAAAGCCAAAAGTTAATACAGATTTTCAAAAATACAAAACTACGCCATTCTTCTAATGTTTTAGAAAAGCCTCTTCATTAAAGAGTTAGTTATGATAACATGTAACTGGTTATTATTTTAAATGAGTTAGTTTTTATAGTTCTCCACTTTAATTTCTGATACAGTAAATATCAACAGCCAGAGACCATAGAACAAATGATCTCCAAAGTCCTAAATAATTATATTCAGGGGTCATGAGACCAAGCAGTGTGAAAAATCACTGTCCTAAAGCAATCTTCCATAACTGAAAGGCATAAGTTTTTATAAGAACAGTGTTGAAATTTGCTTCCTTATTGCTCTATCATAGTGCTATTTCTACCTTAAAAAGTGTCACAGGCTGTTATTGAAATAATATTATCCTCTTTTGCATTCCATAAAGGAGCCCTGACCCATTTAACTATTTCAAGACACACACCATGTTCTCTACACTCACTAAGATAAACATCCCAATTCCCAAAACCATTCTTCACTTAACACATTTCCCATCACTACCACTACTGCTGCTCCCCAAATCCCATCCAGCTACTCTGCACATCCATCTGCCCATGCCTTTTATTCTTTGTATTCTCAATGCCAAGGGCAACCTCTGAACAGAACAGGCACTTTCATGAATCAGCTGTGTGTCTCTGAAAACGTGGCACCAAGAAGCAAACATATTGCTCCAGATCAGTTTCTCAAACTGTGGGATACAATCCATTAGTAATTTTATCAGAATCATGACTATTTTTTTTTCAATGAATGAGATTAGGATAAAATAAATAGAAAACATCCTTACTACATGCCAGGCACACCAATAAAGACTGATTTATGAAATTTCTTTGGATTTATGAATCACAATTTTAAATGTTTTTTTCATAATGTGGTATGGTCAATTTTTTAAAAATAATTTTTTAAAAACTATTCATGTTTGAGAGAGAGAGACAGAGCATGAGCAGGGGAGGGGCAGAAAGAGAGAAAGACACAGAATCTGAAACAGGCTCCAGGCTCCTAACTGTCAGCACAGAGCCTGACATGGGGCTTGAACTCAGGAATGGCAAGACCATGACCTAGGCCGATGTCAGATGCTTAACCAACTGAACATCCAGGTTCCCCTGGTCAATTTTCAAAACCACTTCTAGAGATCAAATTTCAACAGGTTTACTGTCTCCTGATAGGCACATCATGCTTCTTTTAATTGATCTGGTGTATGATAAAAGATTTGTCATCTACCACCACAGAAAATATTTTTGGTATCACTCCTCTGCTGACCAGACTGGTCTCTACACACATTTACCATTATGACCCTGAAGAGTTTTTCATTCTTTCTTTTTTTTTTTGAGAGAGAGAGAGAGAGAGAGAGAGAGAGAGAGAGAGAATCCCAAGTAGGCTCCACTCTATGAGTGCAGAGCCAGACAAAGCTCAATCCCACAAACCATGAGATCATGACCTGAGCCAAGACAAGAGCCAGACACTTAACTGATTGAGCCACCTCGGCGCCCCACGGAGTTTTCCAGTCTTCAGACAGGGGTTTTAAGCAAGTAGCCCTAGACCAAATTTGGCTCTACATCTTTTCTTCTGCTAGGTCTTTTTTTTTTTAATTTTTTTAATGTTTTATTTATTTTTGAGACAGAGACACAGCATGAGCAGGGAGAGGCAGAGAGAAAGGGAGACACAGAATTGAAAGCAGGCTCCAGGCTCTGAGCTGTCAGCACAGAGCCCGACACAGGACTCGAACCCACGAACATGAGATCATGACCTGAGCAAAAGTCGGAGGCTTAACCGAGCCACCCTGGCACCCCTCTGCTAGGTCTTTTTAAAATTTTATTTTATAGGGGCGCCTGAATGTCTCAATCAGCTAAGCATCTGACTTTGGCTCAGGTCACCATTTCATGGTTTGTGAGTTCGAGCCCCACAAAGGACTGCCCCTCTCTCTCTGGCTTTCCCCCTGCACTACTCATGCGTACATGCTCTAATAAATAAACATTAAAAAAAATCTTTAAACTTTTACTTAATAAATAAATATGACTGCTGCCAGGCAGGGCACATATGCTCCCGAAGGGCACAGCTCCCACCTGTCCCAATTATATACTACCACCACCATCTCATAGTTAGCTGCAAGCCCCTAAAGAAACTCAGGTTCCCCACACGTGATAGAACAGTGGTAGAAATAACCTGTCAAATGACTAAAGGTGAGAAACGTCACTGTCCGCTGTCAAACTAAAGGCTCCATACAAGCACCAAATACCTGGGAGTGTGTGCTGCCCAGACACCGCAGTAAGCAACTTCTCTTGTTCTGCCAGCAGTCTCTGCAGTTGCTCTAACTGCTGCCTCTTCAGCTCTTCCTGCTTCTTCTGTTGTACTTCTTTCAGCTTTTTAAACATAAAACTTGATTAAACTAACTTTACATTTCTGTACGGATCTTCGCCCCTTACATTTATCTTAATCCATTTCGTCTCCCTTTGCATATCATCTCTAATACAGAGTTTCAAAGAGAGATCCCTAAGTAACTACATCTGCCACCAAAACTCTAAAATGCCATTTTTAATGAAGGAAACAGAGAAACAGAAAAAGTCAAAGGAATCTGTGGATTCTTAAACTAGGGTAGATTATCAGTACATTTATATCAACTTTTCCCCCTAATATCTGATCAACCATTTCCAAATTAGTTTTTACCAAGTGAAACAGAAACTTAAAGACACTGTTACCTCAAGTGTTAATATCTTACATATCAAACCTGTCTTCATGTTTCACATTAGATAAAAGGCAAAATTTGGTATTTTGAGGATTTCACAGTAAAGGGGAAGAAACAGGAGGACTGGAACAGGTGACTTTTCATTATCGACACTTGCAATAATGCAAATATCAAGCTAAATCCTGTTGTACCTGTTCAAGCTTTTTAAAAAGTGGGTCCTTATAACGCACTTCTTTGCATTCACTCAAAAGATTGGAGACGTCATTTTTGTTATCTTTGCAGTGTCCAGGAGAACCCTGACATGCCACTATTTGTGGTCCCTCTTTAGTTAGAGGAAATGCTGTATGTGTTTCAGATTTATTTGATTGTAGTTTATAAGGACTGTTAGACTCCAACTTCTGTTCTTCATGAAGTGAATCTTCTTCACTTACAGAGCTGAAGCTATCTGAAAACTGTGTGGCTTTAACAGGAAGGCTGGTAGAAACCTTCACAGTTGCTCGTTGCTCTTTGTCTGCTTCTAAAATAGGAAATCCACGATTTAATATGACTCCAGCCCGAGAAGGATTGGTCATCCACTGGGTTAGGAAGCTCTGCCCACCGTTTAACTCTGAAGAGGTTGGCATCAGGAACATTTTAGTCCAATGGCAATAATAAATTTAAGTAATATAAAAGCTGAAACTGCTATTAATTTCCAATGCCTACAGAAAGAAGATGCAAACAAAAAGCAGTTAAAGCTGTTCTACCCAAACTGCAAACCAGCACAAAATCTACTGGATATTTCAAATACAAAAGACTTCAATCAGCAAAGCAAAGTTATGTATTTGTGGGGGTTTTTTTAAGTCTTAAAAAAATATCCAAATTGAGTGAATCAAAAACTTAAGTTCCCTGCTGATATAATCAGCATATAGATGTTACGTAAGGCCTTGACACCGGGCAAGATCACTAAGTGACTGAGGACAGACAAAAACGAGTAGATGTAGAAAGTATAGTGTCCTGGAGACCAAGTGAAGAAAGTGTTTCAAGGGAAAAAGAGATGTGTTAAATACTATTAACAAAGTGTGAGAACTGATCTTGGAATGGAGCAAAGGAAAGGTCATGATAACTTCAATGAGAGCATCTTGAGTGGAGAGAGACGCTGCCAAAGCTTAAATGGAGAGAATACAGGAAAGAATGAGAAATTAAGGACAGCTAACTCTTTCCAAGAGTTTTGTTATAAAGGGAAGGAAATAAATGGAACAGTAGCTGCACAGGGAAGCATGGAAGAATGATTTTTTAAAACAGAGGAAATAAAAGCATGTGTGAAGGCTAATGAGGATGGAGAGAGGAAGTAATTCCGATAGCCATGTCTCTGAAGTGAGAGGTGAGAAAGTCTAGTACCAAAGTGAAAGGACAGTTCACACTATTTTCCAGACACAATTCTAGATTTTAACTTTCAGTATATTTAAGGTAGCAATATAATACGAAAGGAAATGAAAATACACACGCATTTAGTTTTGTACCTAGTGTCTGAAAAAAAAGATACAAACAGAAAAAGAAATATAGGTGCACAAACATTAAAGTATGCTGATACTCAAGTGGAACAGAAATTAAAACAGTAATGACATCACCATTTTTCACATACTAGGTTGGCAAAAACTAAAAGCTGATAAACCCAAGAGTAGAAAAGAAGAACTCTTTCATAAAGTGTCACTTGGGAATGTAAACTGGTAAAACCTTTCGAAGGGCAATTTGACACTATCTATCCAAACCGTAAATGCATAGACACTTTGACTTAGCAATTTCACGTCTAGGCTTGTGTGCTATACTGGGACAAGTTCACCTTTGTCATAAACTGAAACTAATTTAAATGTCTATTAAGAGGGGACTAATTATGGTTTTTATATAATGCAACCGTTAAAAAGAACAAGCAAGACAAGGTACTGATATGGTGGTGTATGTTGTTAAGTGGACGAAGGCAAAATGCGGAGCAGTGTGTAAGAGATAAAGATGAGAGAGCACAGTTACCTAGAGCTGTGCTGTCCATTCTGGTAGCCACGAATCACATAGGGCTACTGAGCCCTTGAAAGAACTATGACTGAAGAACTGAAAGACAGATGGTGTCATTTTTTTTAAAACTGGATTTAATGGAATTTTAAACCAAGAGGCTGCTGTGTCCCTTGTCGCTTTATTGCACTTAATGACATATGTTGAAAATACTGGCACTCCACTTTCTGAAGCAGAATCCTGAAATAGTGTCACGAGCAGCTGTTGAAACTCCTCAGTGCGCTATGTAGAAATGCCATGAAATCATCAGTTTGTAGAACTGTTCAAACAGAAGACAAAAGGACTGCTCACAAACTACTCAATAAGCAAGGACCAAAGTGGTGCTGTCATTTTTATCACTGGTTTGAGAAGCACAGCTACTCAGACATTAAAAAAGCAAGCAAGAAAGAAAAGAAAATGCTGCTACAGGCAACATGGATGAGTAATGTTGAGTCCAAGTCTCAACAAATTCATACTGTATGTTTCCATTGAATATGAAATTCAAGACCAGGTAGAATAAATTTCTAGGTACAGAAGTCAGACTCCTGGGTATCCAGAAAGCTGGGCTTGGAATTACTGACTGAGAAGGGGCTTCTACCTTTGGGGATGACAGGGAGTGTTATCTTTACGGGGGGGGGGGGGGGGGGGGGGGGATTCCTCTGGTGCATACATTTGGGTAGTATACTTATTAGGGAGGATGACTGGGGCATCTGGGTGGCTCAGTCAGTTGAGTGTTTGCCTTGGGCTCAGGTCATGATCTCACAGTTGGTGAGTTCGAACACCAGGACGGGCTCTGTGCTGACAGCTCAGAGTCTGGAGCCTGCTTCAGATTCTGTGTCTCCCTCTCTCTCTCTGCCCCTCCACCACTCACACTGTCTCTCTCTCTCTCTCCCTCAACAATAAGTAAACATTAAAAAAATTTTTTTTTAAGATTAGGGAAGATGACTTAATATGCTATTCCTAAACAGTTTTTAAAAATCTGTCCTAAGTAGACTAATTCTAATTATTTTTGTGATGAAAGGCTATTGAAAAAGGAACAACTTTTCATCAAAATCAACCAGGTTATCTTTGTTAAATTCAAGTGACCTTAGCAGGAAGCTTCTGAAATCCAAATCTGGAAAGGAGACAAGCTACAAGGTGATTCTGTAACATGGAAAACTAGGTAAGTTCCCTACTAGACTGACAAGTCCATGCCCCTGTCCCCGCACTCAAGACATATGCATCTTCCCGCCTTAAACACCTGTGCTCCTTCATTTCGACTTCATGGCTATGATCTTCAAAGTATATTTACTGTCAGCATGAATAAAAATACTGTTTCACCTATTTATTATTGATAGGACAACCTTCCTAAAGGGAACATATATATATATATATAATAAAGCCAAGTGTCTAGAAAGGATTAATATGTGGACTAGGATTTCCTGAATATCAAAATCTGTTTTAAACCAACCAAGCGCCTCGAAACCTCCACAGTGCTATGTAAACAAAACAGTTTGGGGGGAAAGAGTCCCTGCATTCTGAGGTGGAAAGGTGGATACAGTTAATTCAAAGTCACCCTCAGACCGTTTAACTAGCTGATTTGGGAGGTAATTTAACAGTCTCCCAAATTCCATATCCTCCTCGAACGCTTTGAAAGACAGCAAGGACTAGGGTACCCATGGGCCGACTTAAGGAGGCCAGAAGGACGCCACTCTACGCTCTCTTCTCGAACCGACCGTGTCCCCCGCGCCTCTAAGCAGCTGGTTGAAGTACAGCCAAAACCACAGGCAGTGAGAGTCCCTGCAAAGCAGGCTCCACGCAAAACAGCGTTAGGCTGGGACGGCCCCAGAACCGGTGTCCACTGCCGCACGGTCGGCTGGCGTCCCACTCCCTTGGCGCCGAGCTGAGGCGGCCCTGGGGCCGGAGCGGGTCACTCCCACGCACCGCCAGCACTCTTAGGGGCAGGGCGACCAACACGCTAGCTCCCCTGCTCTTCTGCCCACAAATTACCGCTCCGCCGTCCTCCGGCCTCTCCGTCCACTCACAGCAACAATCGCCGCAGCATTTATAAATGAGCCGCCACAACCACCACCTCCGGTCGGAGCCCCGCCCCCCGGTCCCGCCTCGCCCCTGACCCTCGGCCCCCTGGGAAATGTAGTTTCCACCAGCCCCCTCGGCGCTTGCACACGGGCACTGGGGAACCCACGCAAACTACCATTCCCGGCGGTCTCTCAGGGACGGACGTTACCTAGGAGATTCACTTAGAGGCGCCTTCCGCCTGGGCGGCGGGCTAGTGGCTGGAGTAGGCGGGCGGCTGGGCGGGAGGGGGGAAAAAAAAAAAAACCCAAAAAACCGTTCCTAGAGAGAACTTCCGAGGCCGACCGAAGCTTCCCCACCACCCTAGTCCAGCCCTGAGAGTAGGGATAGCGCCTTAGGCAGAAGTCCATCTCCGTGTTCGGAGAAAAGCTGGGAACCTAGAGATTCAGAACTAACAACTTACAGACCAATGCTTTTAGAGGTGATGGGCGCGGGGGAGGTGCTTTTTAAGGTCGATCTGTTTTGTCTTCCGATTTGGCTGGATGTGACAGTGCTCACAGGCACCAGGCGAAGGTTAACGAGTGAGAATTCACTCCAGAAATAGTCATCACTCATCATTTCCTGTACACCCAATACATAGTTTGGCTTTGTGAGTCCATTAGATGTTAAAACTCTTTATTTTAAAAACTGAAAATGCAAAATTCAGAAAGTTTTATTTATTGCCACCACAGAGGGCTGTGTAGGTGGAGAACAATGCGCCGCAACTTAGTGTTGCCTACACTACCTGGGCTTCGTGTGTGTTTAAATACCAGTAAGCCAAGTGAAATTTGTTAAAAACAAACAAAAAAGCAAATGAAGTGCGATTATGACAACCAGTGTAATCACTGAAATAAACTACCGCTGGTTAAAGATAATTAAAAAACACACAAAAATTAGGCTCCCCAAAATTGTTTTGCTGCCTACCTCAAAAATATACTTTCCCTAAAGCAAGGTTTTGAATTTGCTTTTTTTTTCTTTTTTCATTATGGATGAAACCAAATCCCAAGACTTCCAAGATCACACAACTATTTAAGATGCATTATGGGAATCCAAACTCTCCGCTTCATTTAAAACAGTCCTTGGCTTGAAAAGGCTTGCCCAAAGTCACAGATTCTCTTAAAATGTGTATCTTTTAGGATAGTCACAACATCTAATTTAGTGCCTATATTTTTCTGCTATATTTTTATTCCAGTGTGGTATGTAGTACCATATTGCTTGTTGTTGGTTGAATAAATGGGTCTTAATTGGTTGTTAAATTAAGGCTCTGATACCTAAGTGTTCACCTGTAGCCCAGGTAATTCTCAAAAATGGCCACTAAGCTTGAAGTGTCCTCAAAATCCATCAGGATTTTGGAAAGGGTAGAGGGAGGAACTCCCAGCTTCTATTCTGCCACTTGGTGAAAGATTCAGCCTCATCAGCTGCTCCTATCTTGTCGCATCTGTCAGGCATTGATGTAGAGAAAAATTAGACTGAGAGCTCCCATCCAGGAGGTTCAACAACAAACACTGATACAATCCTTTATGCCATCATAAGAGGCAGGAGGACACTATAATAAAATGGTTAAGAGCCCATGTTTTGAAATCAGATGTTTCTGGGATCACATCCTGCCTTGAGAACTTACAAAGTGCTTTGTGGTCTTAGTACTCCACCTCTCAGAAACCCAGTCTTCTCATCTGCAAAATGGGGATGATAACAACAATGTCTACCGCATAGAATCATCAAGAAGATTAAATTTAAAATGATATCTAAAAACAGCATAAAACCTTGTAAAAATTTATAGAGCAGGAGGTGTACTTTTTGAAAAACCATTTTTTGAGGTATGACTGACATACAAAAAGCTATACATATTTAATGTATATAACGATGAGTTTTGGAGGTAAGTATCCACCCATAAAACTGTCACCAAAATCTCTACCATAAACATGTCCATCAAGGTGCTTTCATCCTTGTCATGACTTCAACTCTTGATGAACTCACTTTATCTGCCAAGCCCAGCTCTCCAGGTCATGTCAAATGGTTTTGTAAAATATAAATTGATACCATGTTATTCTCAAGTTATTTGGTAATAATATTTTAACACAGTTGATCTGGCTATGAAAGATGTTCAGAGAGTTGAAAATTCTTCATTGTTGGGCTTAGTGGTAGTAGTGACTTCTCAGTCAAGGGAGGACAGAATTGCAGGCCTGATCAAGGGGTGATCCCCATGCGGGTATCATCCAGGCTAGAAAGGATGCCTCTAGCATGTTAGAGACAACACTGAAGAGGTTCAAGTACCTATTTTTCAGGCAAAAGCAAGAGAACCCCCAGCCCATTTCACCTGGGGTAAACCAGTCCCGAAACTCAGATTTCTGGAATTTTATTGCGGTAAAGAAGTTTCCATCAACCATGTTGGATGCTGAAAGAACCGCTTTTTTAAAAAACCTTGTTATTTTAATAAAGATAAACTATTGCTGGTACTTTGGATTGCAGCAAAAGAATATGGAAACCTGTGAGTCTAAGTAACAAAGGGATTATCACATCTAATGCATTCTAGAATGCCTGAGCTGTAATGTTGAGTATACAGTAAAGGGGAATTCTAGCCTGAACCATCACTATGATCACAACAGAGCAATACTATGATACTTGTCACAGCTATGTTTTTACCTTCTTCTTGAAAATAACAATAATTAAGATTTTTATGTCATTGTCTCATGGTTTTCAAAGCATTCTGCAGGGATTTATTGCAAATTTTCTATGGTTGTTTTTTTGTTTTTGTTTTGTTTTTGTTTCTTTTTGAGAGACAGAAAAAGCAGCGGAGGGTCAGAGAGAGAGGGAGACATAGAATCCAAAGCAGGCTCCAGGCTCTGAGCTGTCAGCACAGAGACTGATGCGGGGTTTGAACCTACTTTTGAATCATGAGATCATGATCTGAGCCAAAGCTGGATACTCAACAGACTGAGCCACCCAGGCGCCCCTATAGCACATTTTTTAAAATGTTTGTTTATATTTGAGAGAGAGAGAACACACAAATGGGGGAGGGGCAGAGAGGGAGACAGAGGATCCAAAGTGGGCTGTGTGCTAACAGCAGACAGCCCAAAGTGGGGCTCAAATTCATGAACCTTGAGATCACAACCTGAGCCAAAATCAGATGCTTAACTGACTGAGCCACTAGGCGCCCCTATACATTTTTAAGCCAGCACATTTACTTTTCACAAATATGAAAAGTGCCAGTGATTTGCATGTCCTGAGTTACATTAACTACAATAAGCAGAGCTGTCCCAAAACTTCCACATGTGTTCCACTGCCCATTCCTTAAAATACTGAGTAGTTCCTATGTGTCAGGCATAGGCACTTCTTCTTTGACTATTAGTAGAATTCACCAGTGAAGCAGGGTGATTCTCGGCTTCTTTGTTGGTTGGTTTTTTGATTACTAAATCAACATCTATTCAGATTTCTATTTCTTCCTGAGCAAGTGGTGGTAGAGTATTCTAGGAGTTTCTCCATTTTTATCTAGGTTACCTAATTTATTGATGTACAATTGTTTGCAGATTCTCTTATAATACTTATTTATATAAGGTCAATAATAATGTCCCCACTTACATTTCTGATTTTAGTAATTTAAGCTCCCTTTTTTGTCAGCCTAAAATTTTCAGTTTTGTTGATCTTTTCAAAAACCAACTTTTGATTTCATTAATTATATTTTTCTATTTACCATTTCATATACCTCTGCTCTGATCATTATTATTTCCTTCTGCTGACCTTGGGTTTCATTTGTTGTGGGGGTTTTTTCTAGTTATTTACAGTGTAATTTGAGTTCTTAGCTTGGGATCTTCCTGCTTCCATATAGGGATTTACAGTGATAAATTTCTTCTGAATACTTTCACTACTGCATCTGGTGAGTTTTAGTATGATGTGTTTTAGGGTTTAAAAAAATTTTTTTTAACGTTTAATTTTTGAGAGACAGAGACAGATCATGAACAGGGGAGGAGCAGAAAGAGAGGGACGCACAGAATTGGAAGCAGGCTCCAGGCTCTGAGCTGCCAGCACAGAGCCGATGTGAGGCTCAAACTCACAAACTGTGAGATCATGACCTGAGCTGAAGTCAGCTGCTCAACTGACTGAGCCACCAAGGTGCCCCTAATGTGTTTTTTGTTTTAATTCATCTCAAAGTATTTTGAATTACTCTTGTATTTTTCTCTTTGACCCATAAGTTAGGCGTGTTTTGTTTTATTTCCACATATTTGCTACTTTTCCATTTTTTTTTTCTGTTACTAATTTCTAGCTTCATTCCACTGAGGTCAGAGAAAGTACTTTGTATGATTTCAATTATTTAAATTGACAGAAAATTGCTTTGTGACATTACACATGGCCCATCCTAGAGTAGTTTTGTGTTCGTTTAAAAGAATATGTATTATGCAATTATTTTATGAATTATTTATGAAGTATTCTACATCTTTTTATATATATTTTATAAAGTCTTTTAGATCTTGTTAGTTTATAGTGTCTATTTACTTTTTTTCACATTTATTTATTTTTGAGAGACAGAGAGAAACAGAGGACAAATGGGGGAGGGGCAGAGAGAGAAGGAAGCACAGAATCCGCAGCAGACTCCAGGCTCTTGAGCTGTCAGCACAGAGCCCGGCACAGGGCTCAAACTCATGTATCATGAGATCATGACCTGAGCCGAAGTTAGATGCTCAACCAGCTGAGCCACCCAGGCATCCCATAGTGTCTATTTCTTCATTAATCTTTCTAGTTATATTAATATTTAAATTGGATATTGAAGTCTTCAACTATTATTGTAGA
The DNA here is from genome assembly GCF_006229205.1 of Suricata suricatta. Taxonomy (NCBI): domain Eukaryota; kingdom Metazoa; phylum Chordata; class Mammalia; order Carnivora; family Herpestidae; genus Suricata; species Suricata suricatta. The sequence continues at coordinate 78,051,386 of NC_043703.1, read as the reverse complement.
TATATCTTATTTTCCCCTTCAATTCTGTCGTTTGCTTTGATATTTGGGGCTCTGTTGTTAGATGTGTATATGTTTATAAATGTCATACCTTTTTAATGTATTGACTCATTTATTAATATATAATGTCCTTCTGTTTCTTTAACAACTTTTTAATGTTTATTTATATTTGAGGTGGGGGAGAGGCAGAGAGACTGAGACAGAATCTGAAGCAGGCTCCAGACTCTGAGCTGTCAGTGAGGGCCCAAGGCAGAGATCAAACTCACAAGCCATGAAATCATGACCTGAGACAAAGTCAGACGCTTAACCAACTGAGCCACCCAGCGTTCCCTCTTACAACAATTTTTGACTTATATTTATTTTGTCTGATATTAATATATAGCCTTCTCTGCTCTCTTTTGGTTACTATTTGCATGGAATATCTTTTTTCCATCCTTTTGTTTCAACCTATAAGTGTCTGTGGATCTAAAGTGAATTTCTTGGGGCACCTGGATAGCTCAGTTAAGCGTCTGACTTGGGCTCAGGTCATGATTTCTAGAATTGTGGGATCGAGCCCCAAGTTGGGCTCTGTGCTAACAGCTTGATAGCTCAGAGCCTGGAGCTTGCTTCTAATTCTGTGTCTCCTGCTCTCTCTCTGCTCCTCCCCCACTCGAGCTCTGTCTGTCTCTCTCACAAAAATAAACATTAAAAAAACAAAGTGAATTTCTTCTAGACAACATATGGATGGATCATGGTGTTTTTTGCTTTTTGGTTTTTTTTAATGCATTCTGCCAATCTCTCTTATTTGGACAGTTGAAGCAGTTACTGCTAATGATGAACTTCTGCTATTTGCTATAATGTCTTCTTCTTTGTTCCTCAGTTTCCCCATTACTGTCTTCTTTTGTATTTAGTTGATTTTTTTGAATAAGCCATTTTTATTTCCTTTACATTAACTTTTATATATTTTTAAAATTTATTTTCTTTCTGATGATCTTTAGGATTACAATTAGCATCTTAAACGTAAGACAGCCTGGTTTAGGTGCCTGGGCTGCTCACTTGGTTGAGTGTCAGACTTTTGATTTTGCCTCAGGTCACAATCCCAGAGTCCTGGGATCAAGCCCTGTGTCAGACTCCACACTGAGCATGGAGTCTGCTTAGGATGCTCTCTCCTTTTCCCTCTACCCTTCTCCCCCAATAGCGTGCTCTCTCTCCCCAAAATTAAAAAACAAAAAACAAAAACCTGGTTTGAATTAAAACCAACTTAGGTTCAATAGTATACAGAAACTGTGCACCTATATATCTCCATCCCTCCCACTTCTTTCTGTATTGTTGTCACAAATTAAATCTTTGAACACTGTAAGCCCATTAACATGGCTTTATAATTATTGTTTTAAGTATTGTCTAATTTAATGTAGGAAAAAAGAGGAGTTACAAAGTAAAAATGCAATACTACTGGCTTTATTAACTAAAGTATAAAAAAAATAAAAGATGCAAAACACCTCCACAATACTATTGGCTTTTTATATTTACCTATGTAGTTACTTTTACCAGTGTTCTTTCTTTATTCATTTGGCTTCAATTTACTGTCTAGTGTTATTTCATTTCAAAGTAAAAGACTCCCTTTAATATTTCTAGTAGAGCAACCAGCTAATAATGAACTCCTTTAGTTTTTATTTATCTGAAAATATCTTAATTTCTTCTTCACTTTTTTGGATGATAGTTTTGATGGGTACAAATTTCTTGGTTTCCAGGGTTTTTTCTTTCAGTTCTTTAATTATTTTATCCCACTACCTTCCAGCCTCCATTGTTTCTGCTGAGAAATTAGCTATTTATCTTATTGACAATTTATTTTATGGGACAAATTGCTCTTGTCTTTTAGCAATTTCATTATAATGTGTCTTGGTGTGCTCTCTTTGAGTTTTCCTACCTGAAACTTCCTCGATGTGTTGCTTCCTATCTTTTATCAAATTTGGGGAGTAGTTGATGATTATTTCTTCATATTTTTGCCCTTTTTCTCTCTTTCATCTCTCTCTAGGTCTCCCATCTTTTTTTTTTAAATTTTTAATGCTTTTTATTAACATTTGGTCCGGGTGTGGAACCTACTTAAAAATTTTTTTTATAAAGACTGTATTCTTGGGGCACCTGGGTGGCTCAGTCGGTTGAGCATCTGGCTTCGGCTCAGGTCAGATCTCACGGTTCGTGGGTTCGAGCCCCGCGTCGGGCTCTGTGCTGACAGCTAGCTCAGAGCCTGGTGCCTGTTTCAGATTCTGTATCTCCCTCTCTCTCTGACCCTCCCCTGCTCCAGCTGTCTCTCTCTGTCTCTCAAAAAATAAATAAAAAGCATTAAAAAAATTAAAAAAAAGACTGTATTCTTTGTCCTCTGTGATTTCTGAAGTTTTATACCTTTCTTTAGCTTAATGCTCAGCTAGTGGTTTAAGATTTTCTTAAATGGCTGGAGTTAAAAGGAGGAGGAGGAGGAGGAGGAGGCGGAGGAGGAAAGAAAAAGAAAAGTTAAAAAAAATACTCTTCAGGGTACTATGCCCAGATTTTAATATCGCCCCCAAAACCGGAGACTACCAGGGAGACCAAGTCACGCATGCAAAAGCAAAGGGCGGTTTTATTACAGGCTTAGGCTGGCTGAGCCTAAGCTCAGGCTCATAGACTTTACCAATGCAGCAGATCCATGCTGAGCGCCCTGAACAAAGGCAGGGTAGGGCTTTTATGAGTTTTGGGAAGGGGGAGTTACAGGAAATTGTGACATAGGTACAGTGACCCAATTATTATACAATATTATTGACAGCATGTTTAACCATTCACATTGCCTAGAGTATCTGTTACTTTTGGTGGGACCCATTCACAACATTTAGAGTATTGACTAATCACGGACTGGGCCCAGGACCCTCACATAGGGCGTGACTAGTCTTAGCCGCCATCTTTAGGCCTGCCTTAGAAATGTTAAAGGTGTTAGCTGGCCTTTCCTGATTGGGTGTTACAAGGGTGGTCCCTCTTGCCTTGGGCAATGTGTGCCCTTCTATTGTCTCATGGAGTCAGTTTCAGACTTGAGTCTTTACAAGGTCTTTGCAAATTGGCATTCCTTCTAATATTTAGGCAGGCTCTTTATAAGTCTGCCTTAGCCTCCAGTTCCTGCTTGTTCTGAACCTTGATAAGGGGAGTTTCAACTTACAACATTTGTAGGCTTTACTCCTGGGTCCCCAGGAAAACCATACTTTAATTTTCACCAAGGTCAGAATGACTTAACCAAACTTTAAAGCAGGAGCCCTATTTCTGCCGGGAGCACACAGTGTACATCTGCTTCCTTAGCAAATAATCTGAAAAACATTCCAGGGGTACCTGGGTGGCTCAGTCGGTTGAGCATCCGAGTTTGGCTCAGGTCATGATCTCACAGTTTGTGGGTTCATGTCCCGTGTTGGGTTCTGTGCTGACAGCTCAGAGACTGGAGCCTGCCTCGGATTCTGTGTCTCCTTCTCTCTCTGCCTCTCCCTCCTCCACACACACACACACACACACACACACACACACACACACACACACGAGGTGCATGCCTGTGCTCTCTCTCTCTCTCTCTCTCTCAAAATAAATAAACATTTAAAAAAAAAAGGAGTAAGAAAAGGAAATGGAGGTCCCAGGGAGGTCCACAATCCCGAGTAATAAATAGTAGAGTCGGAATTCAAATCCATTCCCATTTAATTCAGTATTTGTTGAATTTTATTGTTTTCCTATTATTCTGCCCCCTACTCAATGAATCTCAACCCCCACCTTTGAAATGGCAGATATGTATTTATACTTACTTGAGAACACTTTCAAGAGCTTCAAACTCAGGAAGCCCTCAACTAAGTTCATTATCTTACCTTTTGCCCCTCCAATCTCAGACCCTCCCGGAATTTGCCTCTTTCTTGCTCCTAGTAATTACTGTCACTTCTCAGTTAAATGGCAGCACCATCCACCCACTTTTACCAAACTGCGACTTTGGAGTTACCCTCATTGGCCAAATCGTGACCCAAAAATGAAACTGAAAAAAAGCGGAACCCTCAATCTGATCCAGGAAGAGAAACTCTACAGGAGCCCAACGCCTAATTCCTAGCTGACAGCTCCCCGACGGTCAGGTTACAAACTCTCGGCCCTCGGGGGCGGGGCCGTGGGAGGCAGCCCAGGGCGGGGTTCCGGCAGCGCGCCCACCCGCCGCGCCTGCGCGGCAACGCCCCGGCCCGGCGCGGGAGCCCGGAGCCTGGAGCCCGGAATCCGGAAACCTGCTGGGCTGGAGCGCCGGGAGCCGAGCGCGCCGCTGCGGGGGACGTCGGGAGCCGGGAGCTACCAGAGTGGCAGGTGCGTTGGCGCCACTGGGTGGCTGACCGGGCTGGGCCCTGGTCCGCCCCCGCCGGGTGGCCCCACTGTAGTCTTGGCCTGGAGGTGGTCGTCTCGACCCCCTGCCGCAGAGGCAGGCCGAGCCCCGCGCCTCGGCGACCGTGGTCGCGTAGTTGTCCTCCCAGCCTCCTGCAGCGCGCTCTCGGGGGTGTTGGGGTGTTCTGGTGCGAGTCTCCGGCCCAGGTGACAGGACACAGGTGGGGCCGCCACGGGGAGCTGGCCCTCACCGCGGGGTCTCTGGACGCGTCCCAGGCTCTGGGAAAATGCTCTTGTTTTCAGTACGCACACAGCCTGTATTTCTTCTTCCAAGTTAGGTGTCAAGGGAAACTTTTCCAAAAAATACAGAATTTGGTGAATAAGCAGGGAATGTGATCCGACCTCATAATTAGGAACGTCGTGATAGAAATATTTAATGTGCATGTAGAAGATCAAAGTTGAAAACTTGGAAATCTGTTAATTACTTCCGGCAGGGAATGCGGACTCATCTGGAAGACTGAGTGGGTAAATGCTAGCTTCTAGAATAACAAGGCTTTGCTGAATGTTCAAACTTTCGATTCTGGATTGCAAAATAACAATAAACATAAAAATATTTAAAGTGCAGTATTATGATAAAGGAGAAATTCATTTCAGTATGTGCATGTTGTGGATTTTTTAGGTACCTATGACTTGACCATTTATTCAGTAAACATTTATTACATTCTGTCTGTGTGCTTCGAGCTACAATATGCATGGGAGCAGGAGTACCAAAGTCGGTGGTCTTTGTTTTGTAAGGGTTTATAAATCCCACTAGGCAGGTGTGGTATTCATGCAATGTGGGTCCAAATTGTAAGATTTAATAGATGGAGGCAGAGATGGGAGGAAAGAAAGAGACCAGATTATGGAGCCAAGAAAGACTTTACTGGGATCTGCGATTCTCGGGAGAGGTCCCATGACCCCGGGAGTGGGGAGTCAGGGAAGTCGCGCCTGATAGGCAATGGGCGGGGGTAGGGGGGAGGTTTATGGGTGAGGGGGTTCTGGATTTGATCTTGGGAGGGCAGATTATCAAATAAGGGCATTTCAAGGAGGTGGCAGGATGGAATAGGTTGCCTCCTCTGTCAGGGTAATGGGAAGCTGGAGCTTCATGATTGGCTGCTTTCAAACTGGCGCGGGACCTTCCTGGTCTGCAGGTGAGGGGCGGGGGTCGTCTGTGAATGTGTTCTCCTCCAGCCCCCGGAGTACTGGCCGCTCAGTCGCCACCTTAAGGTGACTCTTTCATTCCGACCTTTCTGTTGTTAAGGGGCGGAGTCAGGTCTCTGGCTACTTCCTGCTGAGATAGGGGCCGCGTGATGATTGGGGTTTGTGGCACGGTTGGTGAATCTGGATACCAGTTCCTGTAAAAAGTTGGAAAAACAGCAGAACAGACACAGGAAAAACAGCAGAACAGACACAGCCACAGTAGGGCTTTGAGGAGGAATGAGATTATGGGTTGGGCCAGGGTGGACAAGAGGTTAATTAATCATGGAGACCGGTTGAAGAGGCTTTCATACCAATTTTGGTTTTTGGCTCCTTATTTTTGCCCTTTCTTGTAGATGGCCGCGAACCATGGCTAAGATATCTTGTACAATTCCTGAGCTATTGGCATAGAAGCAACATTGTTCCCCTAAAGCCTGGCATAGTCCTCCTTGGTGTAATGGTAATAAGTCTAACCCTTGCCTGTTTAGTAACACCATTTCAGCAAAGGAATCCAAGGAGTGTTGTAACTGAGCTTTCTAGCTTGGCTAGATCAGCGGCAATGGCCTTAATTAATGCATCCTTTAGAAGGGGCCTGATCATGCTGAAGCGTTTTTAAGGAACAAAAACAAATTATAACTCTGATGTAAGGTTAGGAATAATGGGAGGGGGTCTCCCAAACAATTTTATAAGGAGTAAGGCCTATGGTTTAAGGGGAATTTTACCCTGTGAAGGGTCTAGGGAAAAAAAGTTTACCCAATCTCCACCAGTCTCCATGGTTAATTTGGTAAGGGTCTCCTTTAGGGTTTCTAATATCTGGCACTGCCTGTAAGTAAGAACGACAGCAGATCTGTTTCCTGAAATATCAGCTTACTTGGGGGAACCTGTTAGATTTAACTCCGGTTTAAAAATTGACAAATAGCTACTGTGAATTAAATCAATACCTCACCATTTATTAGTTTATTGGTAAATACCTATAAAATTTCGTTCAAAATATGCTCATTTTTCTTAGAAGTAATTTTTTCTGTAATTGGGAAAGTATGACAGTAAAGGAAATTGAATTAACATACAGATGCCTTTCCATTTACACATAAATTTTATATGTTTGTTATTAATTGTTCAGTTTTTCTCCAGAATGGCTTAATAGAAACCCACATAACTAATGGGTCTCTTTGATTTTATAGAATTATATATAAAAATCTGTGGTTTTACTATCACATAATATTAATTTTTAATTTAGAGATAAATGCTTCTATATTCTTAAACCACACACTTGACCTGTAACTAAGATCTGTATGTTTTCATTAAGCTATAAATTATGAATCTAAACCAAAGTATTTTGGGGTGTCACAATATCAGACATAAAAACTAGAAATGATTCTAAAACCAACATACTTATTGCAAGTTTGACCATTGTTTAATTTTTGTAGTTAAACGTCTTTTAAAAATGTCCAGCTCCCTACAGTTTGCATGTGGAACAATTCTAAATTCACTGTCAGTTGTATTCATTGAAAAGAGAATCCTTGAAAACTATGACTTGAACCTTTTTCTTCCTACAGGATGACTGTGGGGATCTTTGCAAATTGCACCTTCTGTTTGAAAGTCAAGCACTTACCTCGTCAACAGAAGAAAAAGCTACAAAATGACATTAAGGAGAATGGTGGAAAACTTTCCTTTTTATTAAATCCTCAGGTATTTGCAAATTTTGTAAGAACTGTGTGATAAACACTGTGCATTAAGGGAGGGTAGGTCGAGGTGCCAGGCTGGCTCACTGGAGAGAGCATGCCACTCTTGACTCGGGGTCATTAGCTCAAGCCCCATGTTGGGCACAGAGCTTACCTTAAAAAAAAATTTAATTAATTAATTATTTTAATGTTTTATTTATTTTTGAGAGAGACAGCGTGAGCAGGGGAGGGTCAGAGAGAGAGGGAGACACAGAATCCAAAGCAGGCTCTGAAGCTAGCTGTCAGCACAGAGCTTGACACAGGGCTCAAACTCACAAACCATGAGATCATGACTTGAGCTGAAGTCGGACGCTTAACTGACTGAGCCACCCAGGTGCCCCAATAAATTTTTTAAAAAGGGAGAGCGGTTCATGCTTCGAAGAATAAGCAGGGGAAATTGGCAGCAGGAGAAAGTCACTGAAAGCAGGTGAAATCGTGACATCGCCAACAGGGAAGTGGACTGGAGAAAGGCAGAGGAAGGAAGACCATCTTCCCACCTTCTCTCACTGCTGTGAGCTCTGGGGAAATCCCACATGCCTTGTGAACCTGAGGTTATTAGAGCACAGCCAAAGATATAAATAGAAATAACTTCAGACAAGCCAAATTGTTCTTGAAGGAGAAAAGTTTTAGTGTACAGCATTTGCAAAAAGCACTCTATCTAGGGGCGCCAGTGTGGCTCAGTTGGTTAAGTGCCTGACTCTTGCCGCTTAGGATTCTCTCTCTCTGTCTCACTTTCTCTCTCTCTGCCCCTCCCTCATGTGAGTGTGCGATTTTCCTTTCTCTCTCAAAACATTTTAAAAAAGAGCTCTCTATGTAATCACTCACCAGTCTGTCAACCCTGGAGTGTTAGCTCTACGGTGCGACCTGTAGGGGACAGAGAGTGAAACATGCATTGCAAACTGATCTTTGTGATACAGCTTGCACTGCTTGTTTTATTTAAAAGCTGAAGGAAGCTTTTCTCTCTTGAAATGAATTGTAGGCCTGACAGTTTAAATATAGAATTTTGACAGCTGGATGAAATCTTAAAAGTAATTAAGGCTAACCTTGTCTTTTTTTTTTAAATTTTTTTTTAATGTTTTATTTATTTTTAATACAGAGAGAGACAGAGCATGAGAGGGGGAGGGGCAGAGAGAGAAGGAGACACAGAACTGGAAGCAGGCTCCAGGCTCTGAGCTAGCTGTCAGCACAGAGCCCGACGCGGGGCTTGAACCCACAAACGTGAGATCTGACCTGAGCCGAAGCCGGAGGCTCAACCGACTGAGCCAGCCAGGCGCCCCTAACCTTGTCTTTTTTAAACACTTGATCATAATAAAATTAAAGTCTGAAGTCATGGGATCCCAGGCCTCCAAATGCCAGGCTTGCCCCTGTCTGTTGCTGAACTGATGGGTGACTCAGTCTGCCCTTCCTGGACCAGATCCTTGGGGCTTGCTGACAACAGTCTGGTTTTCCTGTGAAGTATGTTAAACCCCAGTGGGATTCTGGATGCTGTCTGGCATTCAAGTCGTGTGCCTGTGATGATCAGAACTGGAATGTCTCTGTTTACCTCCAGTTGAAGCAGAATTGCATATACTTTCCTGTATACAGCTTCCCTCACTTGCCTGTCTCACCATTTCTCTGGACGGATGGATAATTCAGGACTGGTATACCTTCTCAGTTTATCTTCTGGGTAAAGGATAAAGAATACCAACAGAGTCTCTCATTTTCAGAATTTCCCACATACTTTGAGTGCAGCCTTTTTAGAAGTTATGTTGTCAATGTATATACATTTTTGAAATGTGCTTACCAGGTATTATAATCAAGGAGACAACTAGGTATGTTTTCTTGAGGAATGAGCTCCAGGATAAACTGCCAAGTGGAAAAGCAGGTTCAGAGCAGCGTGTTTAGCATGCTGCCATTTGTGGCTAACCACACACAGGGCTGTGTGCTTACATGCATGTTGTGTGTGTAGAATAGCTCTGGAAGGATACTCAAGAAACGAGTTACAACAGGTGCCGGGCACCTGGGTGGCTCAGTCGGTTAAGCCTCCGACTTCGGCTCGGGTCAGATCTCACGTTTGTGGGTTCGAGCCCCACGTCGGGCTCTGTGCTGACAGCTAGCTCAGAGCCTGGAGCCTGCTTCCAGTTCTGTGTCTCCTTCTCTCTCTGCCCCTCCCCCTCTCATGCTCTGTCTCTCTCTGTATCAAAAAATAAATAAATTAATTAATAAATTAAAAAAAATAGGTGCCACTGGGGAGAGGAACTAGGAACAATGGTGGGGGATATGTTAATTTATTATTATTATTATACTTTTTAGATTTTCTACAATGTGCATATATTCTTTATTCCAAAATAAATTAATAAAATTACAATTTAAATGGGCACCTGGGTGGCTCAGTTGGTTGAGCGTCCAACTCTTGATTTCAGCTCAGGTAATAATCCGCATGGAGGCTGCTTGAGATTCTCTCTCTCTCTCTCTCTCTCTCTCTCTCTCTCTCTCCCCCTTCACCTCTTTCCTGCTCATACTTTCTCTCTAAAATAAAAAATTTTTTAAGTTTAAAAAATAAAATGACAACTTAAACAGATTAAATAAATAATGAATACCTTCCTTTCCACTCTTAAGAAAATAATTAAACCAGAGTACAAGAAGATATTCAGCACAGCATTACTTAGAGGAGTGAAAATTTGGAAATCACCCCCAGGGTTGGTTAATCACTTATGGCATGTCTATATCCATACTCTTTTATTTTTTTATATTTTTAAATTTTTTATTATTATTTTTATTTTCTTTTTTTTTTAATTGTAGACAGAGGGGACAAGATAGGTAACAGAGAGAGAGAGAGAGAGAGAGAGAATCTTAGGCAGAAGGGCTCCATCCCATAACCTTGGTACCATAACCTGAGCCAAAATCAAGAGTGGAATGCTCACTCAGACAGACACTAAGACACCCCATATCCGTATTCATTAAAAACTGTCAGGGCACCTAGGCGGATTAGTTGGTTAAGCATCTGACTTCAGCTCAGGTCATGATCTCACAGCTCATGAGTTTGAGCCCTGTGTCAGGCTCTGCAATGACAGTTCAGAGTCTGGAGCCTGCTTCAGATTCTCTCCATCTCTCTCTGTCCCCTTCCCTGCTCCGTCTCTCACTCTCGCTCTTTCAAATATGAATAAAACATTTAAACATTTTTCTAAAAACTCCCCTATTGCTTTTGAGGGTGCCTGGGTGGCTCAGTTGGTTAAGTGTCTGACTTCGGCTCACGTACTGATATCACGTTTCATGAATTCGAGCCCTGCATGCACTGTCAGCACATGCTTTGGATCCTCTGTCTCCCTCTCTCTCTGCCCCTCCCCTGCATGCACACTCTTTCAAAAATAAACATTAAAAAAACTTGATTTTTAAACATTTTATGTAACTAAAAATTATATTATTTATAAGGGTTTTAGACAGCTGAGAATGATTATTACAAATTGTCTTCAAGACTCTTTAAGGGTGAAAATTACAGATACAAGTAATATATTTAGATACTGTTTTTACAAGTACATAATGAATTGGTTCTTTTTTTTTTTTTTCCTAAGTGCACGCATGTAATCTTAGATAACGCCGATGTTCTGAGCCAGCATCAACTGAACTCTATCCAAAAGAACCATGTCCATGTAATGAGCCCAGATTTTATATGGGAATCTATCAAAGAAAGGAGGCTCTTGGACGTAATGAATTATGATCCTAGTAAGTCACTGGCCGTCACACCACCTCCTTGTCAAAAGGCAAGCAGTTCTGGTAAGTATTTTATATCAAGCACTTAATAATGTATTATCGGTGCTATGGTAAACATTTTGGTTTGTCAAGGATGGTATAGTCAAAGGATTGTCCAAAGTAGTACAGAACAGGGACGTCTGGGGGCTCAGTCAGGTAGGCATCAGACTCTGGATTTTGGTTCAGGTCATGATCTCACAGTTCATGAGATTGAGCCCCGTGCTGGGCTCTGTGCTGACAGCGCAGAGCCTGCTTTGGATTCTCCTTCACTCTCTCTCTCTGCCCCTCCCCTGCATTCGCACATATGTGTGCACTCTCTCTCTCAAAATAAATAAACTTTAAAAAGCGGTGAGGGGGGCACCTGGGTGGCTCAATTGATTAAACGTCTGACTTTGGATCAGGTCATGATCTCTGGGGTCCATGAGTTCGAGCCCCATGTTGGGCTCAGTGCTGACAGCTTGGAGCCTGTAGCCTGCTTCAGATTCTGTATCTTCCTCTTTCTCTCTGTCTCTCTCTCTCTGAAAAATAAATACTTAAAAAATTTGTTTAACAAAAAGAAATCTGACAAAAATAATTAAACTTATTCTCATCTTAGAAAATGGGCAAATAGGGAAGTACAAAAGACTACTTTAGCAATAGGAATACATTTCTTAATATCTAACATGATCAGATTCAGAAAAGCTACAAAAACACTGATAATCTCAGAAAACTTGGTGTATACTTTTATCTTGGAAGGGGAAGAAACTTTGTGTTTAAAAAATTATCACCACAACTTAATGACTGGAAATTTTATGATTAACGTATTGCTAAATAAGTTCTTTCCAAAAGATGATTCCTCCAAGGGAAGCATACCTCCTCTATAGACCCAGATTTTATTTCCAAATCTGGCCAAGAAGCATGCCTTTGGACTTTGAGGAATGGCAGTCCTCGTGAGACATATCAAAAGTCAGGAAGTTGTGATAAATAATAGCCTATAGTAAGCACATGATAGATGTTAGGTACTGTATTGCATTTATAAATTGTATCATTTATGAGAATTTTAGAAATCTAAATGTTTGGTATCTTGCAGCCTCTTTAGACAACTGATTCTTGAATGAAATGCTGTCATTAGGCTTTCTTGCCCTCAGAAAATGGTAGGTAAAACAAAATAGGCAGAATAGTAAACTTGTTTTACATTGAAAATGTTTTTTCAACATCCAGAATAATAGACTTGGATTTGGAATTGCTATAGCCTATAGCAATTGACATTGACGCCTTTTGATACCTTGATAGCATGGTTTATTTTATTTTTTTTATTTGAGAGAGATTGAGAGCATGCAAGCAGGGGAAAGGGGCGGAGGGAGGGAGGGAGGGAGGGAGAGAGAGAGAGAAAGAGAGAGAGAGAGAGAGAGAGAGAGAGAGAGAGAGAGAGAGAGAATCTCAAGCAGGCTCCACACCCCAGCATGGAGCCTGATGTGTGGCTCCATCCCAGAACCCTGGGATTATGAGCTGAGCCAGACTCAAAAGTTGTATGCTCAATCGACTGAGCCATCCAGGCACCCCTTGATAACATAATTAAAACTGGAAAGAAATCCTTTTAAAAAAGGAGTTATTCCTGTATATCATAATGCCATAGACAGTGTTACGATTCTTTTCTAAGAAAAACATGAAAAAATTGCTTCGCTTCACATAGGAACCCTCAAATTTCCCCAGTTTCTTCATTTGTGACATGATGGCACTGGGGAACCACTCTGACCCCACAGCATATTAGAAATGCATTTCATGTTGGGGCACCTAGGGGGTTCAGTCAGTTAAGCATCAGACCTGGGCTCAGGTCATGATCTCATTGCTCGTGAGTTCGAGTCCTGCATTGGGCTGTGTGCTGACAGCTTGGAGCTTGGAGCTGCTTCAGATTCTGTCTCCCATTTATCTGCCCCTACCATGCTCATGCTTGCTCTGTCTCTCTGTCTCTGTCTCTCTCTCAAATATAAAACATAAAAAAATTTTAACAAGTACATTTCATGGAGTGCATGTGTGGCTTAGTTGGTTGAGTGTGTCTGACTTTTGAATTTGGCTCAGGTCATGATCCCAGGATTGTGGGATTGAATCCTGCATTGGGCTCTTTGCTGGGCATGGAGCCTGCTTGAGATTCTCTCCCACTCACTCTCTTTCTCTGCCTACCCCTGCCCCATTTGTACATGCATACTCTCTCTCTCTAAAAAAGAAAGAAAGAAATTGCATTTCATAACTATCCTCACCATAATCTTTAGAAGGGAAAAATACTATTTGAAATTAATGTATCTATCATTGAGGTGGGTTTTTTGTTTTTTGTTTTTTGTTTTTTTTTTTTTGAGAGACAGCATTAACAGGGGAGGGTCAGAGAGAGAGGGAGATACAGAATCTGAAGCAGGCTCCAGGCTCTGAGCTGTCAGCTGAGAGCCTGACGTGGGGCTCGAACCCACGAACCATGAGATCATGACCTGAGCCAAAGCCGGACGCTTAACTGACTAAGCTACCAGGCGCCCCTATCATTGAGTCTCACATAATACAGGTTACATTAGAATTGTCCTCACATGCCTATTAAAAGAGAATTATAATGTATTCTATCTTTTATCTTTACCTTCTTGTCCCAGTTGCACTGTCCTTAGATCACCAATATTCTATAGCTAATTTAAGGACATCTTTAAAAAAGAGAATAACATAGTAAATATGACCTATATTCAAAAATCTTAATTCTAGGTTTGTTGTTGATAATTTTAATAAATCTTTGAAAAGTAAACAAGTGTTTTGTTTGTTTTCCTCTTAGAAGTGACAACAGATGACCAGTCCCTGGACAGCTCCACAGAGAAGGAAAACGTTGTGGAGCTCACAGAGTAATCTACTTCTGATCCTTCAGACTCACCAATTTTGCAAAGTGTTTTGTAAACCTCAAACACAGTTTTAAAATGCTATTAGTACCTCATGCTTCTTGTAGTATTTCCATTTATTTTCTATAATTCTAGGCTTTTATTTATTTAAGACTTTTTACTTCAACTAGTAGAGTGATAATTATTTCCATCTTAGTATTATACAAGATGGGACATGATAGATTGATTTGAAAAAAGAAAAGGCACTGGAGATGAGATTTGGGCAGTCTGCTCACCCGGCTACCTTATAGAGAAGCCTTTAGAGTAGAGACAACCCCTTGCTCCCCACCTCATGTGTCAAAAAATGGAAATGACAATCTTCTGCAAATGGACGTGTGTGGCTACACTTCCATATGGGTTCTTCAAGTGTACCCAGCACTGTAATGTCAGTGACGTGTCACGTTTAGCCTTATTTTGTTAATAATAATTTCTTCTACAAACTTCAGGTCTTATACAGAGAATGTTGAAATTCCTCCTTTTCCACAAGACTTTGAAGTTGCAAAATACAACACCTTGGAAAAAGTAAGGGTCTGATTTACGGTTGGAAAAAAAAAACTGAATGTCTTCTGATTACTTTTCCTGTTTGATAATTTTCTCGTTTATTTCAGAAAATTGTGCATATCCTGAATAAATATTTCTTAATAGATCAGTTGATGTTTAATAATCAAGAAAATTTTATATTTAACATTTAATATTTAATGTCTTAGTGTTTTATTATAAAAGTAATACATGCTCATGATAAAATGTAAACATTACAACATATTAATGTGACTTTAAAAGTAAAGGACCTCCTCCCTGTTTGTTACTGGTCTCTTGTATTTTAAGAGTAGATTTGAATCTATTCAAGAGTAGATTTCAAAGAGTAGTAATTACTTTATGTTGAATTTCCATACCATTCATTAAAAAGAAAAAGAGCAAATTCTTTCTCCAGTACCATATAAGTGAAAATTAACCCTAGCATTCAAATTATGCTCCATTTGTATGTTTTAGATATTTTAATGAAATGTAACTTGAAAACAACATTCCTTCCGTGATAGACAAAATATAAAAAGCGGTAGAGTGTAAACAAAAACATTAATAGTAATTATATCTGAAATGTGATTTCAGGTACTTTTTATTTTTTCTTTATGCTTTCTGTATTTTCCAACTTGTATCTCTGCGTGGACTTGTATTGGGTTTACAATCAACATTTTTAACGGGTGCGTGCAGTGCGTTCTTGCGCCCGCGCATCTGACGGATGCCTGTTTTCCAGGCCGCGGCTGATGGCAGGGAGGTGGCGGTGATGGAGCTACGGTGCTCACGGGGGCCTGGCGCCAACGCCTTTCTGATCTCTGCGCGCTTCCGCTTCTGCTCGGCCTCCGGTGTCAAGGTATCGGATCTTTACACTGATGCTTGTGCGTTTGTCCACCCGTGTTCACAACCAGTTACCTTAATGTAGGTCAGGGTGCTGGCAATCTGTTAACCTTTTTCTTTTTATGTTGGAAATGGTTTTGAAAAGTGGAAATGTGGGGCGCCCAGGTGGTTCAGTTGATTACATGTACGGCTTTGGACCCTGTCATGATCTCATGGTTGGTGGGTTTGAGCCCCTCATCCGGCTCTGAGCTGACAGCTAGCATTTCACTTTGACTGTGTGCTTGTCCCTAACAGCACCTCATTTCTTTCTTCCCTTCCCCAGATTTTCCTCATTTCCAAAAAGCTTGAAAGCCAGACTTCACAGCTAATTAGAATAGTATGCAAATTAAGAACGGGTAGTCTCTGAACACATGTTTGAGTGACTCTCCAGTGAATCAAATGTGCCTCTTCTGCCTGTTGGGCCTGTTCAAGCTTTTCTCCCTTACTCTCAGGTCTTAGGCTGTTTGGTGAAGGATTGAATATTTAAGTAATTCTTTGAAAAGAGTTAATAAACTCTTTGATGGCAAGGATCCTTTTCCCTATGGTACATAGGAGGTGTTCAGTAAGTTAGTATATCCTGGAGTCCTCACATTTTGCTCCACACTGTGATGCACAGACTAGAAGACACTTCTGTGTAAAGAAAACCTCTGCCGACGCAAGTGAGTACTACCAAAATTACATTGAAGATCTGAAGAAACAAGGATTTCTGCTGAGAGAATATTTTACACCCGAAGCAACCCAATTGGCATCTGAAAACCTGCAGGCAGTAAGGCTGATTTACGTGCAATTTCTGTGGTTGATTGGCCATTTTGAGTAGAAGTGTTTTCTTTATGACAAATACAAACTTGACGGAGAGAAGAGTGGGAGTTAGGCACGGGGCAGCCAGGTGGGGAGTGAGTTCCATCCTGGGTGAGCCAGGAAACTTCCTGCTGGTTCCACAGTAAACCCTCAGGGCTTTCAAAAGCTTTCATTCTAACCTGGGCAGGAAATGGGTCCTTAACCCTTAATGCTGCTTAACCTTTGATGCCCCAGCCTGGCTTACCAAGGGAAGGAAAATAAAAAAGGAAAGTGGGAGTTAAAGAGAGAAGGGGAGATGAGGAGAGTGCAGGGAGGAGGAAGAAGCTCAGAGAGCAATCCATCACTTGGCTGTGTGTGGCTCCCTCCTGGGCTGGAATTATTTCTTCTCTCGTCTCTGTTCATCCTGGTTTTAAATCAGTCCACTTATGAAACTTCTTATTGTTTTTTAAAATTTTGTCATCGCAGTTGCTTTTGGAGGAGGTGATCGGTTCTAGTGCTCTGAGCAGAGAGGTGAGCGATTTGGTGGAGATGGTGTGGGCAGAAGCTCTCGGCCACCTGGAGCACACGCTGCTCAAGCCCGTGGACAGGATTAGTCTCAATGACGTGAGTCACCTGTGTCCTCAAGCAGACCTGCTGTTGTGAAAGACCTGCTTTCTGGCTTACTGGCTTGAATAGCAGCACGTGTGTTTGGGCACTGGTCCAGTTGCTCCCTGACATGCTTTTCCATCCTGTGGAGACAGGGAACGTGGAGGGCGCTGAGAGGAACACCAGCTTCCAGGAAAACTGGTGTACCTGTCTGTGAAGTGTCAAACCCAGGACCGCACCAAGCCCTGCTTTTTGGTGCCTGCTCTTTAGAAGGCCTGCTCTCCTAGGTCCTGATGATTGCGGTAGGCCTGAGGGACAGGGATGCCGTTGGCCCTCAGTCAGATGCTCAGACCCTAGTCTGCTTCAGAGTCAGTGCTTCACAGTCTCATAACTTGTAACTATTTTGAAGAAAGGCAGCATGCCTCGAGAAAGTACTCTTCTGGTTTTATATGATTGAAGGAGCAAACTGAAGACAATATTCCCAGCGGTACAACTGCATTGTCGTAGTAAAATAGTACAGTTTCCTCCTGTAGAACTAAAGTCATTTATTGCAGGGAGAGAAAGATTTCCTGGGGTGAGGCTCATAAGGCACTTGTGTAACCAGAAGTGCATTCTGCTGAGTTTTGTTCCTGCTTGGATTCTACATCTTTCTAAATTTCTTGTGTGAAAAGCCCATCTGCTATGGTTGAGCTAGAATTCCTCTCTCTGTGACTATCGACGTGGTTGTGGGTGCAGCTGTAGATGCAGATGCAGATGCAGATCTAGATACACAGATACAGATATTCAAGCCTCTGGTGCTTTCCTCTAGTTAAGCTGAGCCCGGTTTTGGGAAACCTCTCACAGCATCATTGTGACAGCTGAGCTCCATCTCCTGTAAACGTTATGGCTGGTGTCCAGGAGAAAACTAATCGTTATGACGTACCTAACAACTATTTTCGATATTTTTCTGCATGTTCCTTCACTTTCTCCCTGATCGTCAGGATTCAACTTTAATAAACGTATATTGTCCTCCACTTAAAGGTGAGCAAGGCGGAGGGTGTTCTCCTTCTGGTAAAGACAGCGCTGAAAAATGGAGAAACAGATGAACAATTGCGAAATATGATGACCGAGTTCTACAGATTAATACCTCACAAAGGTGGAGCAGCTGAAGAAGTGAGCCTGAGGCTCTTAGCTAAGAAGGAGGACCTCTGCCAGGTAAATCTCTTAAATACAGAATTCAACTTAAAATGTGTTGGGGGAGAATCTTTTCAATTCTGATTAATAAGGTAGCACTGAATCATGAAAGTTGGCTCAAAAATGAATGCTGACCCATTTTAGAATGCTTTCAGTCCTTGTGGAAGTTACCTGAACCATGTTCCCAGACATGAGTGTGTTGGAGTAGTAGTACAAAGGTAGTTATACTTAGGATTGCTACACGGTAACATAACTTTTTATGTCAGGATGATGCGACTGGCCAGGTCCAAGGACCAGAGGGGCTTCCTGGCTGCTCAAAGGAGAGAATCAGCAGGATAGACGGGGCGCCTGGGTGGCTTAGTTGATTAAACATCCGACTTTGGGCTCAGGTCATGATCTTGCGGTTCATGAGTTTGAGCCCTGGGTTGGGCTCTGTGCTGACAGCTCAGAGCCTGGAGCTTGCTTTGGATTCTGTGTTTCCTTCTCTCTCTGCCCCTCCCCACCTGCACTTTTTCTCTCTCTCTCTCTCAAAAATAAATATACATTGAAAAATTTTTTAAAAAGTCAGCAGGAAAGAAATAAAATGTGGGCCAGTGGGAGGTGAAAGCGGAGGTTACTGAAGGTTGAGAGTGAGTGTGGGTACAGACAGTGTCTGGGAGACTCAGAAAGGAATAGAGGGGATTTTATCTCTGTCTGAGGCTTGGGGTTTTCATGGAGGGCCACAGTCTGGGCCATATGTCCTCTGAGGCACCTGGGAACTGGTCACAACAAATTGAGGGCTCAAGTGATGCTCCTCGATGTGTAACTCGGGTGATCTGGAGTGTACATATAACAGCTTCTCAGGACATTCCTGCCTGGCCCTTCCTTAGATATCATCTCTTCTAGAGAAATCCTTAACTCCTTGTCCCATACAAGGAGGACATGCACTATTTGCATTCTGACGTGTGTGTAAAGTGGGAGGTTCTAACAAGAGTAGAAGCAGGAAAAGGTGCAAAGAGCAAATTTTTACTGGGTCCTTCAGTTTCCCTGTCTCAAGGAGATGAGTTAGGATTCTGTTTGTAGAACAAACAAAGCTGTCATTGACTTGAACAGTGAGGACACCTCTCACCCTGTGTAACCGGAAGCTGTAGAGTAGTTGCTGGTCCAGTCCTCAAAGGTGGCATTTTCATCACAGGCCGGGCTTCTTCCCTTGGCTGTGCTTCCGGTGCCGTGAGCTTGCCTCCCGCCTGGCTGCCATACATCCTCTTTCAGCCGCAGTGCTGCACAGCACCCCAGCCAGGGTATTTCTTCCCTTGTCTCATAGAAGAGGCAGCTCCCCCCAAGCCCTGCAATCCAAAGTAAGTGAAGAATCGGCGCACCTGGGTGGTTCAGTTGGTTGCTGACAGCTCAGAACCTGGAGCCTGCTTCCGATTCTGTTAGTCCCTCTTTCTCTGCCCCTCCCCTGCTCATGATCTGTCTGTCTCTCTCTGTCTCTCAAAAATATATAAATGTTAAAAAAAAAAAAATCAAAATAAGTGTAGAATCAACTGATGAGATGAATCAGTAAATGAGATGAGAAAGGAGTCTTCCAAATTTAAACTTTCATGATTTGACCAAAATAGAGAACCTCAGTGGCTGGTTTTGCTATAGACCAGGTGAATGTGATGCCCATCTCCGGAGGACGGGGGAGCCAGCCCACGTACCCCCAGCTGAACGGTCCCTGAGTAGGTGGTTGGTGTCGGCGAACTATCTATAGGAAAGAAAGAAGACAGACAATGTGAATGGTGGTAAAACCACCCTTTACTAAGAAAGTCAGTGTCTTTTATGCCATAGGGGTTTACACATTTTTTCTTCTCTTTAATGATTACAAAGCTTATGGTCCTTGAGAGAGTAAAAACATGCCCTGGGAAGGATCATTTTTTTATCACAAAAGAAAGAACAGCCGTGAGAACAGAAGTAAAAAAACAGGAATGAGGGAGTCTGTCTCTCAAAGAATCTTCTTTTCTTCAAGGTCCTTTAGCAGTTATGTCTGGGCAAGACGCTTATCATTCAAGGGGTTAATTTTAGACAGAGGATTGTGTTTGCCCCAACAGCAGGCAATGAGCTGGGAACAGAAAGAAAGTAAGGGAAAGCAGGTGCCACTAACTGACCCAAGTTGATTCAAAACTTAAAGGTGTATGCCTTCATTGCTTTTGCAAAGCAATGAGAAAAATCCCAAATTTTTTCTCCTGCGCCCCGGAGGCATAGCATCCATGGTCACTTATGTAGATTCTCCTGTGTCCTGGAGGTCTGGCCATCAAAGGTCTCTCTGCGGGAGGTTTTTTGGCCTGCTGGGCCCCAACACCCATCCAAATACGTTTCCATTTAACTTTCATATATTTTCAGTAGGTTATACTCTGCATTATTCAAGAGTCAAAATTATGTATTTCTTAAAGTGTATTTTTATTTATTTTGAAAGAGAGAGCAGAGGAATGGCAGAGAGGGAGGGAGACAAAATCCAAAGGATACTCGTGATGTCAGCACAGAGACTGATGCAGGGCTTGTTACCTGAGCCAAAATCAAGAGTCGGATGTTTAACTGACTGAGCCCCCCAGGTGCCCGGTCAAAATTATATTTATAAGGAATACTCAGAGCTGTCTGTCCTGTTCCCTCCATCCATTCCAACTCCCCAACTCGATAGATGACCATTTTTGCTAATTCGTTTGTCTTTGCAGTTTCTTTATGCAAACAAACCTGTAAATATGCACATGTATACTTATTCCTCTCCTCCTTTTTCTACATAAAAAGCCAAATGCCGTCTTCACTGTTCTGCACCCACTCTCCCCATTTAAAATACCCTGTGCACAGAGAGCATCCTCATTCACCACAAGTGGATGTTTTTGGACTTTGCTACTACGACTAACACCACAGTGAACACACCGTGTACTTGTCATCTCATACCTGCAGGTCTCTGACATGTGTCCCAGGAGTAGAAGTGCTGGTTTACAGGACGAATGCCTCTGTAATTGTGATCAATTTTGTCCGATTCCCTCCTAAAAGTTCCGTCATTTGCCCAGCCACTATCAGTGAATGAGTTTCTATTTCCTATAGTTTTACCTATAAAACTGTATTATTTTCCTATAGTTTTCCCAAAGTGTGTTTGTCAAACTTTTAGACTTTACCAATTTTGTGGATGAGAAATGACCTCTTAGTTCCAGGATTTATATTTAGGGGACGTTTGTGTGTCTTTTTCTGTGAACTGCCTATTCATGTCCTTTGGCTCTTTTTCTCTTGGATCTTGATATTTTTGTTCATGATTTTTAGGACATCTTAGTATGTTAGAGAGCTTAGTCTGGGATATGAGTTACAAATATTTTCTACAGTTTATGTCTTTGGTTTTGTTCTTTACTTTGCTTATGGTGGATTGGGGTGGTGGTTGATTTGTTCTATTTCACCATACAGAAATTTTGTTACTTTGATATAGAAAAGTTCATCTGTCTCTTCTTTTATGGCTGGTGTATTTGAATTACACTAAGGTTACAAAGATGCATGGCAAGTAGAATGGATAGGACTCCCTGTCAGTGTCTTGTTCATCTCAAAGATGGGAAAAGCAATACATTCCTATATAAATGTAATTCAGATGCTCCAGGACCTCTGAGTATACTAGTGCACCAGGGTCCCTCTCAGAGAAGACACCTGTGTCTCACTCATTTTTGTGTCTTTCAAACCTGATACAGGCCTGGCATACAGAGCATGCTTAATGAATTTTTGGCAACAGAATTGGACTTAAGTTCTGATGATCTGAGTTTCTATTTAGTAACCATCCCCTCTCTGCTGTGGATCATGAGCAATTAATTCAGCTTCTCAGAGCCTCATTTTCCCCATCTATACAGTGAGGATAGTAAGACAGATGTTACAGTGTAGATTAAAGGAACAATGTGCCTGGAAGCACTTTGCCAACAATGATGCGCTGTCCTCATGTACACTATTATTATTATTGTGTATTACGCTACCACTGAGGGCACAATATGTAGTAAAGCCACTTATATATTGTTCAAAATATTGATCAAAAGCTTTGGGGAGCGGCACCTGACTGGCTAAGCTGGGGAGCATGTGACTCTTGATCTCTGGGTTTTGAGTTCAAGCCCCACGTTAGTTATAGAGATTACTTAAAAATAAAATCTTTGGAAGAAAACAGCTTTGGGGAAGTAAAACCTTATTTTTCCAGTCTTTCTGAGAAAGTGTCATGTGCTGTAAATATTTTGATATGTAGTGATTCTAATGTCTTATGTCATTTCCATCTACAGCTGATAAGAGACATGGTTAATGTCTGTGAAACTAACTTATCCAAACCCAACCTGCCGTCTCTTGCCAAATACCGAGCTTTGAGATGCAAAATCGAGCATGTTGAACAGAACACTGAAGAATTTTTCAGAGTTAGAAAAGAGGTTTTACAGAATAATCACAGGTATGCATAAAGGAAATAAATGTCTTAGGACATGATTTCAGATTCAGTTAAAAAGCTACTCTCCAGGGGTGCCTGGGTGGCTTAGTTGGTTAAGGGTCTGATGCTTAATTTCTGCTTAGGTCATAATCTTGAGACTCCTGAGCCAGAGCCCCCTGCAGCTGGCCTCCCCACTGAGCTGGGGGAGCCTGCTTGGGAAGCTCTTTCTCCCTCTCCCCTCCCCCATATGCATGCAGGTGTGCTCCTTCTCGGAAAAGAAAAAAAGCTACTCTCCACAATTACCTGACAGTTTAATCCTCTGTAACAAGGGAACTGTACTCTGATGACAAATTACTGTCTTCAGTGTTTATAATATAACTTGGGCCGAATTCTGTGCTTGAAAACTCTCCCTCACTCTGAGTTCAAGTTTACCTAATCTTGCTGAGAATTAAGTTAAATTTAATTCACAAGGTGTTTTTTTGTGTTTTGAAGGGTATTATATAGGAAAACCCACTTGAATTAAGATTTTAAAATGCAGGGCTGTGTGTGTGGTGGCTTCTAAGATGGCCATTGCATGGCATGAAAACACTCAGTTGAAAATCTGGAAAACAGGTCGAGAGATGTAACTGTTTCCTCATTGACAGTGCTCACCTGTGTTCTAGAAGCTGGGGCAGCAGCACAAACAACAGATGCACGTGGATCAGCCCCTCAGACCAGCCTTCGCTGGGCATTAGTTCTGAGAGCCTGGACCCAGCTTCAAGGCTCAGAAACGAATGTGATGGATTATTCTCAAGGGTGGGACTGACCTCTATTGGATTGGTCACTCAGCTCACTAATGTGACTTCCCAGCACTCCCCTGCATGAAGTCTTTCTTCTGGGTGTTTCCAGCATCTCAGCTCTCATGAAGTGTAATGGGCCAGGTTAACCTTAATCAGCTTCATACACTGCTTAGAGCCTAAGGTGATGAATTGCGGCCCCTTAACACCAACGGCAGAGGCCATTTGTTACACTTTTAGGAATTTTGTGAGCTGAATACCCTTAGTAACTTGACACTGGCTGTGGTGGGAAGAATTACACCATGAAAATGCTACAAATCAGGGGGGTCATGTATGGGTTTTGCTGTTGCTTTGAGAACTGGCTTCTGGCACGTTGCTAGAAGCACCCCCTTAAGGACTAATTCAGACCTATCTAAATTTGTGTTCTGATTTCCTTGGTCAGTCATCCTCGAATGCCGTTACTAGCATTACTTTATACCCACTAAGATGGCTGTATTTTTTTTTTTTTTTGGAGAAAACTAAAATGTGGAAAACTATAGTGTTACTGAGGATGTGGAAGAATTAGAGCTCTTGTGAAATGGGGCAGCTGTTGTTTGGCAGTGCTCAGCAAATTCAACATGGAATTCTTGTCTGCCCTTGCAATTCTACTCCTTGTTATATACCCCAGAGAACTGAAAACAAGCCCTCAAACACACACTGATATGTGAATGTTCATAGCAGCACTATTCCCAATAGCCAAATGATCTATCAGTGGTTGAATGCATTTACAAAACGTGGTATGTATGTAAAACGGAAGGAAGTAGTAATATATGTTACAAAATGGGTGAATCTCAAAAGCATTATGCTGAGTGAAAGAAGCTAGGCACAAAAGACCACATATTGTATGGTTTCATTTATATGCAATGTATGGAATAGAGCAGCCGAATCCGTGGGACAGAAAGCAAGTTGTCTCGTTCCAGGAGAGGGAAGAACAGGGACTGACTGCTAAATGGGAACAATGGCAGGGGTGGGGGAGTGGGGGCAGGGTTGGAGTGCTAAAATATTTAAATAGAAGTGGCAGTTGCACATTTTAATACGCTAAATATTCTGAGCCATATACTTCAAAATGGTGAATTTTATGTTATGTGACTTTTGCGTCAATTAAAAAAAATCCTTTGCTATATAGATCTTTTTCAGAATTTGCTTTTATATATAATCAAATTATTTTTACTTCTTTTGATTTGACTTTTGACCCCACCCCTAGATATCTTCTAGGATCTAATACTAATTTAGAAACTAGTAACAGTGAAGGCAGAATCAGGAGCAGAGTAACTGACTTTCCCCAGGGAGTCCAAGTGAAGAAAGAGCCGTGTCTTTAGGCCCTGGGGAGGGGAGTGCAGTCTGGTCATCTGATGTAACTCAAGCCCTGAGAGATGTCACCTCACACTCGAGTGACTTCATACAACAAAGAGGTCTCCGCATGGAGACAATTCACTGCTGTGAAGAAGCAGAAGTAGGAGAAGAAGAAGAAGATTTTCTCCATTTCATTTCACTAATGATGGTTTTTTGGATAGTACTTTTTCTAGTTAGAAAATTCATGTTCTTCACTGAAAGTTTAGACATGAAAATATGAAGAAAATTAAAGATCACCCCAAATCTCACCACCCAGAGATAACCCAGAGATAATATGACCACTGTTAACATTTGGGTGTAGAATAAATATATCCCAAATTGAGTTACTGATTCTTCTCCTTGCCTGATGGTGTGCTGCTACGCCAGCTGTCCAAAATAAAATCCTGACTTGTAATAACTGCTAATCTCCATAGAAGATAGAAATGCTCCCAGCATAGCTACTTCCTAGCTACCAATGTGATGCCAAGAAATATGGAGTTGGGAAGACATACTCGATAGGCTCTCTTACCTCCTCCACCCTACAACTCTGTCTCTCCGTAGGCCCCCAGTCTTTTCCCATGCCTCCCATCCTCATCACCCACCCAGAGCCATTGCCAACTCTCCATCATCCCCACCTTGTAGCGCCCTGACACTTCTGCCTCCAAAAGTTCTGTAATCCATTGGCTTCCATCATTCGCACTCCTGCAACCTTCAGTCCAGACACCTCTGTCTCATCTCCCTGACCTTCTTCCTACTCCTGTCCCATCCAGTTTCTTTTCCCGTAACAGCCAGTCTGGTCTTACAATACACACTGTATTATACCATGTTGCAGTAAATGTCACCTTCAAGGATAGGCCTTTCTTGACCATCCTGTCTCTGAACCTGGTAGAGCAGAACTTAAAGTCAATTATTTGATAACTTTTAATTTTTGTCTCACCATTAGGATATAAGCCCCATGAAGGCAGAGACCATGTTATCTTACTTCTAGTGCCTAGTAGAATACTCAGCACTGAGTGTATTTGTTGAGTAAATGAGTGCAATGAATTCAAGCTGTATATTCTATATATTATATAGTTGACAAAATGTGGGATCATACC
Organism: Suricata suricatta; assembly: GCF_006229205.1. Taxonomy (NCBI): domain Eukaryota; kingdom Metazoa; phylum Chordata; class Mammalia; order Carnivora; family Herpestidae; genus Suricata; species Suricata suricatta. The sequence goes on along the minus strand of NC_043703.1, from coordinate 78,025,886 downwards.
ATGCCTAAAGTTTTGTACCTATTTTTAAAATTTATTTTACTACAAGTCTTACTTCATATTCTTATTTATTTTTTAAGAGTGTGATTTTTAATGGCTACATAGTATTTCCAAGAAATGTTATGTTGTGACTCATGGAATCCATTCCACAATAATGGACATTTGGGCTGTTTTGGTTTTCTCCTGCTACTGATTTTTTATTTTGCTTTCAATTATGCAACCTCAAGATTTTTCTTCTACTTTTTACAGTGAAGGTCCAGTGGACATCCTGCAGATATTTAGGGTTGGCAGAGTGAATGAAGTCACAGAGTTTTTGAGCCAGCTTGGCAATGTGAAGCCCTTGCTGCATGGATCTCCCGTACAAAGCTTTGTAGGAATCCTGTCCCGGTAAGAGGACACCATCTTTATTTTCCAAAGTTTCAGCCTCAGGAACATAAAGTGTTTTACCTTATAAACTACTTTTTTTATACACTACTTGGGTCTCTCAGTTAAAATCAGCTTATTGCATTCCAGAGAAAACAGAACCCTTTAAATTATAATTAAATATAATTTTAATTAATTATTTATTATTATATATATTTTAAAGTATAGCACATGGGTATGAACTTCTTCTTGAAGATGGTATCATATGAGGAAAGGAGATTCTCTATTTCATGGCTCTTCTATGTGTCAAATCTAGAGAATGTCCAAAACTTAAAGAGAAAGGTCTAGAAATTAGAGTACCTAGAGCTTATCTATTCAAAACGTAACTCTAATTTTAGATTTGGTTTGAATAATCACATAATATTAGAGCCAAACTGCAGTCACAGAGAGCAAGGGAGAATGTGATTACATCTGGGTCCTTAATTAAACATCTAAGAAGAAACATAAAAGGACATATACAGGATTCATCTAGAAAAAACTTTCAACTGCTGTCGAAGGACCCAAAGACGCTTGCACTAATCAGAAGGATGCTAGCTTTCCTTGAATTAACCTATAAATTTAGAACTATCACAATAAAAGTGCTAACAAGATATTTTTTTAAGAAATAATATGCCGATGATACAGCACGTATTAAATTTGACTTTACCGGGGTAATTTTGAAAAAGAAGTTTAATGAAGAGGAATTAACCAGTCAGACACTAAAAGCATGTTATAAAGCTGTGTTAGTTAAAACACTGAGGTATGCCCAAAGAGATGAGTCTATAGAATAAGGAATCCAAACATAAATGCAAAAACATAGAGGGTTTAGGATATGATCAAAGTAGCTTTTATTTCTGTGGAAGAAAGATAATTTCTTCAGTGCCGGAGCCCCTCAAACTGCCCGCAGTTTGAAGAACTGACAACACCGGGATTCGTTGCAGAGACTTTTATTGGTTCTTTTCTTCCTTCTTCCTTCTCTCTCCCCGCTGCTTGCTCCCCCATATATACCTGCTGCCCAGGCTGCGCGGCAGCTCATGATAGGCTGGCAGAGGCAGGGCTGACCCATTCCATGGCCTCGCATTGGTCGCTCACTCAT
>NC_043703.1:78014823-78024291 GCF_006229205.1 Suricata suricatta | reverse complement strand
ATAGGCTGGCAGAGGCAGGGCTGACCCATTCCATGGCCTCGCATTGGTCGCTCACTCATCGCGGTATCTGGCCGGGGGGCGGGAGCACTAGAGGCTGGCAGGCTGTACCTCGCCATGTGCTCGGGCAGGGTCTTGCATCCACCTCCTACACTTCAGTGCTATATACTGGGACAGGTTACTACCTAGAAAAGTACAAAGTTGGATCCTTACCTCATTCCTCACACTTCACTCCACATGGAACAAACGTTTAAAAATTAAAAATGAGGGGCTCAGTTGGTTGAACATCCGACTCTGGCTTAGGTCATGATCTGGCAGTTCAAGGGTTCGAGCCCCTCATCTGGTTCTGTGCTGACAGCTCAGAGCCTGGAGCCTGTTTGGGATTCTGTCTTCCTCTCTCTTTACTCCTCCCTTGCTCATGCTCTGTCTCTCTTTCTCTCAAAAATAAATTAACATTGCAAAAATTTTTTTTAATTAAAAATGAAAATATAAAAGTACTATTTGAAAAATAGCCTTTAAGTAGGACTAAACCCCAAAAACCATTTTACAAAGGTAATTACGTTTCATAATACAAAATTCAAACTGTAGATGTTTATGCAGTCCCTTCCAGAGATGGACATGGTTTAACTTTGATTGCAGAGAGTTCTTGGCAATGCTAGAGGTCCAGTAGGAACCTGTGTAAGTTCTTGAGCCAGGGAGAAATGCAGTCAGCCTCCAGTTCCCACAGGGTTCCGCTGAGTGCTAAGCCTTGACAAGTTGGAGGTAGAGCCCAGCCTGCAGCAGGAAAAGTGGCCAGTGTCTCTGGGCTGGTGAAGATAGTGATGAGAAACTGGCCATAGATTGGTACATTTGAATAGCACATAGAAATCCTTCTGTGGGATTACTTTGCGATACATTTTTCTTTTCATGCTCTTTATTTATTGTCTTTTTAATTAGTGTATTTTTTTCCAGCTTTATTAAGGTGTGATTGACAAATAAGAATTGTATATATTTAGGTTGCAGAAGGTGTTTTTTTTTAAATACATACAGTGATGATTTAATGTACATGTACATTGTGAAATGATTATCATAATCAAGTTGTTTAACACATCATCACTTCATATGGTTATCTTCTTTTTCCTGTGATGAGAACACAAGGTCTACCCTTAGCAAAGAGTATTTATTTATGTTGTTTATCTTAAAACTGAAAGTTTGTACTCTTTAGCCAACAACTCCCCATTTTCCCCAATGACCAACTCCTAGAAACCACCATTCTGCACTCTGGTTCTGAGTTCGACTTTTCTAGATTCCACATATATGTGAGGTTAGGCAGCATTTATCTTTCTGTGTCTGGCCTATTTCACTTAGCATAATGTTCTCCTTTAATAGCACCTGTCTTTGCTAGTATTATGAGGCTATAATAAAAGATACCTTTCTTTCGTAAATCATTGTAATGTCCTTTTCTTTTTAGTGGGTTGCTTTTACCCAAAGTAGTTGAAGATCGTGGCACAAAGAGAACAGACATCGGAAATCTTGGGAGTGGGATATATTTCAGTGACTCACTCAGGTTAGTATATTATATATACTCTATAGGATATCCTTAATCATGTTACTCACACCCGTCACCAAGGGTTTTTAACCAGGCAGCTGCTCTGTGGTCTTCTCCATCTTTCCTTTGTGAGACATTTCTCACCCAAGAAATGGATCAGTGAAAGCAATGAGTTTCTCAGTAGACTACGGAAATATGTCTTTTGTGGTGGATATATGGGAAAATTTTTTTTTAAAGCACCATAGTGACTTTACTATCCTGAGAGTCTTTACATATATTACCCACTTAATTCTTAAAACAACCTCTTAGGTCAGTTGTATTATTATCTCATATCACAGATGAAAACACTGAGGGACAGTGTGGGCATCTTGCCTCAGGTAACAGCGTTTTGTCTTTCTCCAGGACCAGTGATCTTAACTTCTCTCGTGCTTTTACACATTATATACACAAACAGCTTATCTATTATGTAAGATAAGTTGTATCTGTTCATTATAAATGAACTTGTAAAATAATATTTCATCTTTAATATCCTTGTTAACATTTAAATCTGTCTCTATAATAGCCACGAGGTATTGAACACCTGCCCTGTGCAAGGCACTGGAGTTAGGTGCTTCACGCACATTGTCTGTAAACCTCACAGGTGGTATTGTGACATTATTTTATGAAAAGGAAACAGACTGATGGAGGTTAAGTAATTTGCATAAAGTCACAGAACTAGTTAAATGATGGAGCCTGGAGTTAGGCCCAGGATAATTAATTATCCAGGATATTTAAGGAATTCCTACAAATCAGTAAGGAAAAAATAACTCAAAAATCCAATGGACAAAAGACATGAATAGGAACTTAATAGAAGAGGAGACACATGTACAATGTCATTTGAAAAGATTAATAATTGGGGCGCCTGGGTGGCTCAGTCGGTTAAGCCTCCGACTTCGGCTCAGGTCAGATCTCACATTTGTGGGTTCGAGTCCCGCGTCAGGCTCTGTGCTGACAGCCAGCTCAGAGCCTGGAGCCTGCTTCCGGTTCTGTGTCTCCTCTCTCATGCTCTGTCTCTCTCTGTATCAAAAATAAATAAAACATTTAAAAAAATTTTTTTTAAAAAGGAAAAGATTAATAATCAAGATTATGCAAATTAATGTCAACAATAGCCAAAACATGGAAAGAGCCTAAATGTCCATCACCTGATGAGTGGATCAAGAATATGTGGTATATATACACGATGGAGTACTACATGGCAATGAGAAAGAATGAAATATGGCCATTTGTAGGAAAGTGGATGGACCTTGAGGGTGTCATGCTAAATGAAATAAGTCTGGCAGAGAAGGACAGAAACCATATATTTGTACTCATAAGTCTAACAGGAAAACTGGAGAAACCTAATGGAGAACCAGGGGGAGGGGAAGAGGGAAGGAGAGTTGGGGAGAGAAAGGGATGCAAAACTTGAGAGACTATTGAATACTGAAAATGAACTGAGGGTTGAAGGGGAAGGGGGAGGGGGGAAAAGAGGTGGTGGTGATGGAGGAGGGCACTTGTGGGGAAGAGCACTGGGTGTTGTATGGAAACCAATTTGACAAACTATTTAAAAAACAAAGAAAGAAAGAAATAATAGCTGAAAACTTCCCCCCCAAAAAGAATATGCAAATTAAACTGTAATATACCATTTAATACCTATCAACAACAAAAAAAAAGTAACATCTCTGGGTGTTGGTAAGTCTCTAGAACAGTCTGAAATCGCAGACCCTGTCGATAAACTGATAAGCCCTCTTGAGAAAATGTTGGTCTCATCTGCTGTAGCTGAGAGGCATAGTTGATGATGTGACTTAGAAATCCTACAGATGGACACAGAACCAGAGAGCAGTGCTTCTCAGTCTTGGCTGCACATTTGAATCACCTGGAGATTTTGTTTTTTATTTTTAACTTTTTATCTTTTTTACTTGAAGGACTTTCTTTTAAAGTTTTTATTTACATTCCAGCTAGTTAATATACCATATAGCATTTTATTCAGATGTACAATTTAGTGATTCAACACTTCTGTGCGACACCCAGTGCTCATCACAAGTGCCCTCCTTAATCCCCATCACCTATTTCACCCATCCCCCCCACTTCCCCACCTGGAGGAGCTTTTAAGCACGACTGGTGCTGATTTTACCCCAGATCAGTTAAATGAGGACCTCTCAGAGTGAGGTTTGGGTGTCGGTAGTTTCTAAGCTCCCTGACGATTCAGCCTGGGTAGAGAATCATGGACATGTACAGAAACGGCTCAGAAAATCGTATGAACCCTGGAAACAAGGTGGATGTCCTGTAACAGTGGAATGGATCAAACGTTTCCGTGTGGTCCTACCTGGAGTCCTACACATGGCAGTTTAAACAAGTGAGCCACAGCCATACACACCAAATGTGTGAGTTTTAGGAACGTAGTGTGGAACAAAAAATGAATCTATTATTCTATATGTACTCAGTTTGAAAACAATCAAAGCGAAGCATATTGTTGAGGGACACATATCTATGCATCAATACTATAAAAGGAAGAGAAAATAATATACACAGAAACACAAGATTGTGATTAGATTGCCCTCTGGGTGGCAGGGTAATTCCACGGGACAATATAGAAATATTGATGATGTTCCTTCCTATTTTTTAAATGTTTGTTTTTGAGAGAGAGGGCACACCACATACATCTGCAGGAGAGGGGTAGAAAGAGAGGAGACAGTAGATCTTAAGCTGGCTCATGGTGACAGCAGAGAGCCTGATGCAGGGCTTGAACTCACTGACCATGAGATCATGACCTGAGCTAAAGTCGGAGGCTTAACCGACTGAGCCACCCAGGTGCCTGTGTTCTTTTCTATTTCTTAAACTTGGCAGTAGCTGTGTGGCTGGTTGTCTTATCATTGTTCTTAAAACTTAACACGTCTTGTATAAATGCTGTTTCCTCTGTACAAAATATTTGGAAGTAAAATTTTTTAGAGGTTAAGATTTTTTGTTTTAGTAAATTGGGATTGTGCTGAAATTAACCAAGTTGAAGTCCTTGGTGACTTTGGACAGGATGGTTTTGGTTGAGGAGCCAAACTGCAACAGGCTAAAGGGTGATGGGCAGGCAGAAAGGCTGAGGTGAGATGGAGGAAGCTGAGGTAAAGTCAAGGTCACAGGCTCAGCAGTCACAGGGAAACAAGTTTTAGGAGAAATGGAGGAAACTGATTTTTTTTTTTTTAAAGGAGGCAAGTATTTTAAAGGAGGGACACCTGGCTGGCATAGTCGGTGGAGCAGGTGGCTCTTGATCTCTGGGTTGTAAGTCTGAGCCCTGCATTGGGTGCAAAGATAACTTAAAAATAAAATATTTTTAAAATATAAAAAATTAGGGGTGCCTGGGTGGCTCAGTCGGTTGAGTGTCCAACTTTGGCTCAGGTCATGATCTCACAGTTCATGGGTTCAAGCCTCGCGTCGGGCTCTGTGCTGACAGCCTGGAGCCTGGAGCCTCCTTCAGATTCAGTGTCTCTCTCTCTCTCTGCTCATATCCTGTCTCTCAAAAATAAAACATTTAAAAAATAATAAATAAAATAAAACATAAAAAAACTTTAAAGGGGAGCAAGGCTTAGGGGGCTTGGGTGGCTGAGTTGGTTGGGTGTCTGACTCTTAATTTCGGTGGGGGTCATGATCTCACAGTTATGGGATTGAGCCCCATCTTGGGCTCCCCTCTCAGTATGGAGCATGTTTGGGACTCCCTCTCTCCCTCACCCCTGCTCCTCCCCTGCTAGTGCACGAGCGTGCTCTCCACTCTCACTCTCTGTCAAAAAAAGAGGGGGGACACCAGTCTTAGAGGGGATAGAACAAAGGGTCACTAGGCAACACTTTTATAGTTGGGTTTTGATATTTGGAAAAATAGAGATATGTCCCAAACATGTTGCTTCCAAAGGTGTCCTAGCCTATGCTCCTTAATAACAAAACTTGCTTTTTAAAAAAAGTTTATTTATCTGAGAGTGAGCAAGGGAGGGGCAGAGAGAAGAGTTCCTTTTTTAAAGCTGCTGAGTCCTGAAGAAGGTCAAAACAAAATCTCTCATTTAGATGTCACTTGAAATTTTTGTTTCTCCATTTGGATTCAGAAGGCTTTGTGAGAACACAGGTGGCTGTCTTGCCCTTGACCGGTTCTTACTTACCTGGTGTTCCGTGTTCTTTCCGAGCTTCAGTGCAGAGAAACAGTCTACTTTGTCTTCATCAGTAAGGTGGGGAGGTTTCCTCATCTTTCACCACTTCGCTGCTTGCTGCACCAAAATGTGTGTTTGAGTAGTTGGTAAGGATTTGAGGCAACAGTGGGATTCGTCCATCCCTGAGACAAAGTGCTTTGAGCACTACCGAGCACAACAGAAAGGCATTGTCTGTGCTTTTCACATTAACGTTTTAAACAGGAAAGTGACTAATAAAGTTCTAAAATGACACTTCAGAGATATTTTAATAGCAGTAAAAATTAGGAACCTTCTGCCAGCAAAGTCGTTTCGACAGTATTTCACATATAGAGATGGATAATAGATACTCAAATATTTTTGCCGATTAACTGGAAGTCACAAACACGTACTTCCCTATTTTCCCTCACAGTACTGGTGTTAAGTACTCCCACCCGGGCGAGACGGATGGCACCAGGCTCCTGGCTGTCTGTGACGTAGCCCTCGGAAAATGCGCGGACTTGCGCAGAAGAGACTTCTCCTTGTCTGAAGCACCTCCAGGTTATGACAGCGTCCATGGGGTTCGAGCGACAGCCACTGTCACCACGGACTTCGAGGTATTTGTTTCAGTTTATTTCAGAAAATGAGCAGAGAGGCTCCTGTTTTATTGAATATGCTTAAGCTGAAATAATTATTGCATATCTATGCCTGCCTGTATTCAGTATCTTCTAAATTGGCAAACCTGCAATTCTGCTTTTATGAAAACATTTGCCAGTAAAGGATTTTTCCCCACACCTATTAATTTCTGTTGGTTCTAGGATGATGAGTTTGTTGTATATAAAACCAATCAGATTAAATTGAAATACATTATTAAATTTTGCATCCCTGGAGATGAAATAAAAGACTTTCATCCTTGTAATACTGCTGAATTAGAAGAATACAGACCTGAGTTTTCAAAATTTTCAAAGGTTGAAGGTAAGACAGTTTTCTGGAATGCTGTTTTATGTGATATTTATAGAACTCAAACATTTTAGAGTTCGAGGAATTAATGTTCATGATCAGTAACTGTATCTATGACCTCACACAGAAATATTTGATTTGCTTTTTTTTAAAAATTCTTTTACATTTATTTTTGAGATAGAGAGAGAGAGAGCACAAGCACGGGAGGGACAGAGATAGAGGGAGACACAGAATCCGAAGCCGCTCCAGGCTCCGAGCTGTCACTGCAGAGCTCACGTGGGGCTTGAGCTCACAAACTGTGAGATCATGACCTGAGTGGAAGTGGGACGCTCAGCCAACTGAGCCACACAGGCGCCCCGCCTGTTTCCTTTTTTACTTTGTAAAGATAAAACCCAGGATATGTGAGAGAGGTTAAGTGTTCTCAGAATTACGTTACTTTGTCAAAAACCTAGGTGGAGCTCCTGCACCTCAGAATAGCCAATGGCACAACCCCACGGAGGCAATTTAAGGTGTCAGAGTGCAGGAAGTGTCATGGGGTTGGTGGAGTAGGCAGAAGGCACAGCTCTAGAACCAGGACGCTCAGGTTCAGCTGGCAACTTGCTCATTACGAGGCTGTGCAATATGAGACAGAGTGCATAAGCCCTTCCAGCCTCAGCTTTTCTATGTTGCATGTGAGATCGATGTCTGCATCAAATGAAGGCACTTCCCAAAATGTAATGTGCAGTTTGTATGTTAGCAGTAGAAATATACGAGAGGATGGTAGTTTCTCAGAAAACCATAATAACATTTATTAGGAGCACTGTAAAAACCCAGTAACATTTTGAACTGTGATCAAATTATTTTTTTTATCAGAAAGTACGTCTTCATGTGTAAGAAAATGACTCCTGTTTTCTCTCCTGGAGCCACTAAGTTAAATGTCTGGCAAGAGAGTATATATATACATATCTAACTGTATGTGTGTTTTTGTATCATCTGATATAGAAAGAGAACATTTTTTTCATATGTTATATTAGAAGTTTGATTTAGTGGGGTACCTGGTAGCTCAGTTGGCTAAGCGTCCGACTTTGGCTCAGGTCATGATCTCGCAGTTGGTGAGTTTGAGCCCTGCATCAGGCTGTTGACTGCTCAGAGCCTGGAGCCGGCTTCAGATTCTGTGCCTCCCTCTCTCCCTGCTTTTATTTTATTAAAAATAAAATGTAAAAAAAGTTTGATTTAATGTTCCTTGGTTTGACTGTCTAAGGAGTCTCATATTGGTCTTACATGCTTTTGTGGCACAATAAATAATAGTGACTGAGCAATCAAACTTATGGGCCAGGAATGCAGATATCTAGATTCATGCATAAACTACACTTATTTAAATATTCTTAAGACATTTGTGTACTTGGGTATGTGTTTAAATGTATGCCTTTCAACTAATTGCACGAGTCTAAATTTTCAAGATGAGTCCTTGGGATCTCTAGATTAAACAGGTAATGCGTCTGCCACAAATGCTGCCCCCATTTTTCTCATGTGGGTTCACTTACTTTACAGAATTGACTATTGAAGAACATAAAATGCTACTTGTCCATTTTTCCTTTTAAATATAATGTATAAAGGAAAGGGAAAGAACTAAAGATTAAGGTAATAAAGATAGATGGTGCAAGGATGGTTTTGAAAGCTAATATTATAATTTTTAATATGTAGATTACCAGTTACAAGATGCCAAACCTTTCGGCAGCATCAAGTCTGGCCTTCAGGATTTCTCTGGCAATTCAGTTCCTCTTGAGGATGTTCACATCAAAGGAAAAATAATAGACTTTGTAGCCCAGGTATGTTCTTTGTGATACAATACTTTATGATACTTTAAATGGACATAAGTCATAAATGACAATTTGATTATAGTTGCATGAATTAAAATGTGCATTTGAGTTTTTTTAATGTTTATTTATTTATTTATTTAGAGAGAAAGAGACTTGCACAAGTGGGGAGGGGCAGAGAGAGAGAGGGAGAGAGATTCCCAAGCAGGCTCCATGCTGAGCCCCAATGTGGGGCTTGATCTCACAACTGTGAGATCATGATGACCTGAGCTGAAATCAAGAGTCTGAGGCTCAGTCAACTCAGCCACCCAAGCACCCCAAAATGTGCATTTTTAAAATTTGTTTATTCATTGAGTACCTAGTACATACCAGGGACTGTTCCAGGCTCTACGCATACAGCAAGGAATAGAAGAGAAACTCTGCCCTGATAGAGCATACATTTTATTGGGGGGTACTAAACATTATAAGTAAATAAAGTGCTGTTGTATGTAGATGGTGGTAGGTGCTAAGGAAGAAAATCTAAGGAGGGAGGATGCGAGCTGCACAGGATGGGAGGGGCTTGAACTTGTAAATAGTTCCAAAGACAGCCTCACTGGGAAGGTGACATCTGAGGACAGCCATGTAGGAAATAGGGGACAAGGCACCTGGTCTGACTTTAGCAACCCTCCTTCCAAAGCCTTCATTGGACCTAAGCCCAGCTACCACAGCCTGCCTTCCTCTCGTACCAGCCAGCAAGCCCTCCACCCTGCCGTCCCACCAGTGCAGGCCAGTGGATGCCCCCCCAAGCAGCCACACCCCACCCCCTGTGCCAGTCAGCAATCCCTCGTCCCCAGCACCCCCAGCCGTCCCCAGTGCTGGTCAGCGATCCCTCCCCCCAGCAAGTCCCCCCCTGGGTCCCCCAGTGTTGGCCAGCGAGCCCTCCCCCCGGCCAGCCCCCCCCCAGCTCCCCCAGTGCTGGCCAGCGATCCCTCCCCCCAGCCAGTCCCCCCCCAGGTCCTCCAGTGCTGACCAGTGAGCCCTCCCCCCAGCCAGC
>NC_043703.1:77981453-78014723 GCF_006229205.1 Suricata suricatta | reverse complement strand
CCCCCCCCCATGCCAGCCCAAAAGCCCTCCCCCATCCATGAGCCCCCCCCACTGCCGGCCAGTGAGCCCTTCTCCCAGCCAGCCCACCCAGTGCTGGTTAGGGAGCCCTCCCCAACCACTCCGCCTTCCCCCAGCCAGCCCACCCAGTGCCGACCAGCAGCCCTCCCTTTCTCTGATCTGCAGCAGCTCTCCAGGCAGCTGGTTACATGTATAGGACACTTTCTCAGACCTGAGTGGACATAGAAGAGGAAGCAGGTGTGCTGTTTGGGATCCCATGAAGAGAGAAAGTATTGAACAGCCCATCTGCTCTCTGCGATCTGTTTCTGCCCAGCCTCCCCTGGCCCCCAGCCTCACCCAGTACCCTGACCCACTACAAATCACAGAGAAGGGTGTGGAGAAGAGTGACGTTGCAAGCCTGAGCAAGTGAGGATGGAGCAAGGGAGGGTAGGGCCATTTGGGACTGATGATTAAAGCCCTAGGCAGGGGTCAAAAAGTTAGGGCCTGGTAGGTGTTCACTATCATGGATGAAGGTACTACTTGTGAGGGTGATCCCTAGGAGACTGTGGGAGCCCCCTTCTTACAGTGTCTCTTGGCCTTACTTTTGTCCCTCTCTCCCTGACGTGGTGCTTAAATGCATCTCACTAGGGTTTGTGACCAGAGTCTGGATGAGCTTGAATTTGAATGAATTGAGTTTGTATCTTTAGCACTCTAGGTTTTTACATGTTTGGGGGTTGGGGTTTTTGGGGAGTTATTACCCTTGATAAAGGAAGTGTATCCATCAAAAAGAAAAAAAGAAATGGGGGGCCAAACCGTGTGAACATATGGGGTTTGCTCATTCCAGGTAAAGAAAACAGCACATGCAAGGGCCCTGTGGTGGGAGCAAGCCTGATATGGTCAGGGACATCAAGGAGGCCACTGTGGCTAGAGCGGAGTGGAAGGGGGAAGCATGGCAGGAGATTGGGTCAGAAAGGTGGTGTGGGGGTCAGTTCATGTAAGGACACAGAAAATTATTATTGTCCTTATTCTGAGTAAAATGGAAGGTACTAGAAGATGTTTGGCAGAGGAGTGGTATGATCTGACCTGGTTTAATGGGATCATACTAAGCCGCCATGTTGAGAACAATTATGAAGATCAGTTAGGAGACATCTTAGGTCAAGTGGTCCGGAAAACAGACTCTAGGTGGAAATTTGCTCTCAGAAAGCTTGTTGGGAAATGCTCTGGGGAACAACACCTGTAAGAGAGTGAGAGAATCAGGGTGTGGCAAAAGGAGGCATTTGATGCATGTAAGTCCTCAGAGGATCTCAGAGGGAGCGCTGAAGCTGGGATCGCCCTTCAGAGATGTTCTGAATTGAGGCCAGGGCGCCAAATTTTGTGCTTACAGAGGGGCCATCACTGGTTGTGGCTGCCTGAGGAGAGGGCTCATAATCTTGGATGAGGTGGTCCACCTTTTGCTGAGAACTGTCTGGGGAAGGACTCAGCAGATGGCACTCCCAGCAGCCTTGGTCCTGAAAAGAACATCTGGGAGCATGTCACAGAGCCAAATGTAGGTGACCATTCAAGCAATTCAGTCAGGGATGACAGTGACTTGGACCAGAATGTTCAGTGGGGGTGATAAGAAATGATTTGGATCTGGTAAAGGATTGAAGGTAGAACCAGTAAGATTCGCTGATGGATGTGGAACAGTAGATAAAGTCAGGAGTCAAGGATGACGCCAAGGTTTTGGTCCTGAACAACTAGAAGCACTGATCATGTTTGCACATGCTAAAATGGGGATGGTGGTAGGAGGGCAAGTTGGGAGGACTATCAGGAAGTCTTCCTTGGCCATAGCACATGAGATGTTGATGTCCAGATGGAACAGCCAAGCAAGTAGTTGGGCATTTGAGTCTAGAGTCCTAGGAAGAGTTAATTCCCAGTGGGAATCATAAATGGGGGAGTTGCCAGCACTTACATACTATTTAAAGTCCTGTGACCACTTTAGATCACCAAGAGAATAGGTAGAGATGGAAGACCAACATGTCATGGGTCAGGAGAGGAGGCTGGGTCAGCAAAGAAGACACAGAGCCAATGGCCAGCGAGACACACAGGGGGAGCCTGAGTCTCTGGAAGGAACGATAACTCTGTTGCAGGCTGCTGATGGATCAAGTAGAATAAAGGCTCAGACTTGACCTTTGGATTTAGCAACAAGGAGACATTGGCAATCTTGACAATCACCTCTTTGATGGAGCAGTGGGGGTGAAAGCCTAATTAGAGTGAGTTCAAAAGAAAATGGGAGGAAAGAGGAGAGAAAATGAGACTGTAGCTAAAGAGAAGTAGAACCAGACTGTTTTCTTTTTTCTTTCAAGATGAAAGAAATCATAGCACATATGTGAGCCAGTGCAAGAGAAAAAATTGATGATCCAGTAGAGGGAGTGTGAGATGTGTGCTCACACCCCCAAGCAGTAACTCAGCTCTCACTCTCTCTGCCTGGAAATACTGTCTAGTCCCACCAATTAGGGGCTTGGTGCCACAGGACTGCACTTCTCTCCTGCTGCCACCCCAGAGGCTGGTCCCAGGTCTCAGGTTGTCACCTATGCTTCTGGCTGTATATCAGAGGTTCCAAAGACCCCCCTCCTTGGGTTTGATTAATTTGCTAGAATGGCTCACAGAGCTCATGGAAACCTTTTACTCACTATGTTATATCACAAAAGAATATAACTAAGGAACATCCAGATGGAAGAAATGTGTAGGACTGGGCATGTGGGAAGGGGCACAGAGCAGCCATGCCCTGTCCGGACACACCACTCTCCCTGACTCACCATGCGTTCAACAATCTGGAAGACCTCTGAAGCCTGTCCTTTTGGTTTAACATAGTCATGATGGTTATTAAATCCTTGGCCACTGGCGGTTAAACCCAGTCTCCAGACTCTCTCCCCCATCTGAGGTCTGAGGGCAGGTCTGACAATTCCAACCCTCCAATGCTCTTGGAGACCAGTCCCCATCCTTACATACTTTTCAGAAGTCACCTCTTTAACTTAAACTTGGGTGTGATTGAAAGGGGTTTGTTATGAATATCAAGACGCCTGCGTTGTTCCTATCACTTAGGAGGGTTGTGGGAGCTCTGTGCTGGAAACAGGTACAAAGACCCGATATATATTTCTTATTATAAGTCACAGTATCACAGCAGGGAGTATACACCCTCCTGTAGCAGGGGAGAAGGGGAGAGCTAATGCAGTGCTTGGCCTCAGCCAGAAGCTCACAGCTAGTCACCCGAGGCCACAAAAAGTCAAGCTCATGGGCCCACATGCAGGTAGGATGCCCATGTGCTATGAAGCTTGTTTTCTAAGATCATCGTTGACTCCTAACACTAATTACTGTACTGAACAACTGTAAAGACCTCTTAGGAAGGTAAAAACATGAGTCCTCTTTTGTGATATTCCTCTCTCTTCAGAGGGAAATCAGATTACTCGTAGTGATCACCTGAAACTGGGAACATGGGGGTGGAGGAGGGGGCAGGGTATGCTGTGCATGATATTTGTACCAGTTTGCATATGTCTGATTCGTGCCTTCTGAGCCTACTCTGATTCGTACCCTCACCCCTGAAGTTGTTCAGGGAAACATAGACTGTGTCCCACTGTGGACTCCTGGTAAGTGTTCTGCGTATATTGTTAATCTCTTTGGAGCCACTTAGGAGCTGTGAGCACCATGGTTATTACCACTTCCTATGAATCAGGTCCTAGGTGGAGTTATTCACAGGCTGTACTTAATTCTCCCCAAAACTCTCTGAGGTGAATGCTGTGATTATGCCCATTGTTTAGATGATGTGCAGAGATGTTAAACAATGTGATAAAGCACAGATTTGAACCCAGGTCATTCTGATGCCAGGGCCAGCCTCTTTAAACACCTGCTCTGGTGCAGTCTCGTATGGATTGTATAAAGCAGGGAGTTTGGAGTTTGAAAGGCTTAGCTTCAAATCCTAGCTCTATGACCTCGAGGAAATTATTTAACTTCTTTGTGCCTCAGTTTCCTTATATGTAGAATTGTGAGGATTTAAATATAATGAATGTGGGCGCCTGGGTGGCTCAGTCGGTTGAGAGCCTGACTTCAGTTCAGGTCATGATCTTGCGGTTCATGGGTTTGGGCCCCGCATCAGGCTCAGTGCTGACAGCTAGCCAGAGCCTGGAGCCTTTTCGGATTCTGTGTCTGCTTCTCTCTCTGTCTCTGTCTCTCAATAATAAATAAATGTAAAAAAATTAAAAAAATATATAATGAATATAAAGGACTTAGGGCATTTTTTTCATACGCAGTAGATAAAAAACAAATGCCGATCATGTTATAAGGAGAATCATGTATACATTACTGTGGATTAGAAAACTTGTGCCCTTTCATATTTTAAACCTGATGAAGATTTTTCCATGGGGAAGTTTGCCCAAAAACTAACTCCTGATTTAGCAGTGAATTTTCCACTGATTTGTGACTAGACCGCTGGCCTGTAGGTTGGCTTTGAATATCCAAACAGTAGCCCATCACAGGGATTTTTGTATTCACAGCTCATTTATTTGACTCTTAGAATGAGTTAAGTGTTTTTAGTTTAGTAACAAAACTAAAATAGTAGTTTCATCTGAAGGAGGTACATTAAGATGTCCAAAACTAGCACAGTGCATTTGTTTCTCTTCTGAGACCTAGTAAAAATACTCTTATGATCATTATTAAATATTCCTTGCTTTCTGATTGCAGAGTGAAGCTGACGTAGGCCTGACCCCAGAGCTCCTGTGTAGACAGACCTGCTAACTAGATGCAGGCAGGACATGCGCAGAGTCAGATGAAAACGTTAATCCAACCCAAACTACAGCTAGACAGTGATCAATCACAGGTGCAGCATCAGTGCCATGGAGAGAAATGGGGGGGAGTGCCACGCATGGGTGCATGTTAGGGCCTCCTGGTCAGCCGTCACCGGCTCCTTCCAGGGTGCTCTCTGACCTTCTACAACGGTCCAGTCAGCAGACACCCAAGGAACTCCAGGACTCGATCCTTTGGCGCTACCGTAGGCCATGGCCAGCCACCCTCACCCCCCTTCCAGGGTAGCTGCCTGGTGAGCAGAGGCTGCCACCAGCTGGTGAGGCCTTTGAAGAATTGTGAGATTGGGTCTTTTGGAGGGTTCTGACCTGCTGATTTGGAGAAAATCAAATTCTTTTTTAAATAGATGTGCCTTAGAATTTTTTTCTCTAGTGCAGGACATACACTGGGGGTAGCCCAGTTTAATGTAAATTCAGTTGTGGACAGCTTTTTTGAATAATGATTTTATAATTTTTTTGTTTCAATGTTTTATTTATTTTTGAGAGAGAGAGAGAGAGACAGAGATTGTGCACAGGGGAGGGTCAGAGAGAGAGGGAGACACAGAATCTGAAGACAGGCTCCAGGCTCTGAGCTGTCAGCACAGAGCCTGATGCAGGGCTCAAACCCATGAATTGCGAGATCATCACCTGAGCCAAAGCCAGATGCTCAACCGACTGAGCCACACAGGCACCTCTGGACAGCTTTTTTGGTATAAGTTCATAACCTTTATTCCTTTTTGCTTTGTTTTATTTATTTATTTATTTAGAGAAAGAGAGCAAGCAGGGGAGGGGCAGAGAGAGAAGGGGACAGAATCCCAAGCAGGCTTCACACTGTCACTGAAGAGCCTGAAGAAGGGCTCGATCTCATGAGCCATGAGATCATGACCTGAGCTGAGATCAAGAGTCAGACACTTAACCGACTGAGCCAGCTAGGCGCCCCACCTTTATTCTTTTTAATTTTCATTTCAGTCTCTTCCCAGAGATTATTGATGACAGATGGTTAAACATTTTTTCCTTATTATTGCCATATGTTTAAATGTTACTTACTATTTGGGGGCACCTGAGTGGCTCAGTGGGTTAAGCATCCGACTTCGGCTCAGGTCATGATCTTACAGTTTGTGGGTTTGAGCCCCGCATCAGGCTCTGGGCTGTCAGCTCAGAGCCTGGAGCCTGCTTCCAATTCTGTGTTTTCTTCTCCCCCTGCTCCTCCTCCACTCATGCTCTGTCACTCAAAAATAAATAAATGTTAAAAAAAATAATAAATGTTACTGTTTGGGGCACCTGGGTGGCTCAGTCGGTTAAGCATCTGACTTCAGCTCAGGTCATGATATCACAGTTTGTGAGTTTGAGCCCCACATCAGGCTCTGTGCTGACGGCTCAGAGACTGGAGCCTGCTTTGGATCCTGTGTATGTCTCTCTCTCTGGCCCTCCCCCACTTGTGGTCTGTCTCTTAGTCTCTCAAAAATAAATAAATGTAAAAAATAAATGAATGTTACTGTTTATTATATGTCTAGGTAGTTTTGTTTACATTCAAATGTTTAAAGACTGGCCTTTTCTTAATCAAAGTAGTGATGTGATAAAGTCCATTTAGTAAAATAAATCAGATAGTAATAGAGACAGCGTGTAGGAGTGGAAAAGAGTTCATTCAGGAAGTCAGCTAGCCAGGAAGAGATGAGTATAGACGAGAAACCCATGGAGGGCTGTGCACAGAGAGGTAAAGGAAGGAACACTGAGACCTGAAAACAGACCAGATGTAAGAACTCTTCTGGAAGAATGTCTGGCCCATGTGACACCAGGGAGGGATCGAGACCCACACCCAAGGGGACTGTTCTGTCACCACCCTCATGAAAGCTCTGTTGCTTCTGTTAAGTCATTGTTTGCAGTATTGTAATAGTAGTGACTTTTATTCCAGCCGTGTGTGTATGAATTACCTAAAGATGAAGCTAATACACTTAAAATGTGATGTGGGCTCTACACTGCAGTCCTAGAAGCTCTCCCCTAAAACCAGCATTGGGAAGTTGAGAGACATGATAAAAATTCAAAGAATTTAAAGAAACTATACATTGTAGTTTTCATTAATAGTTGTTCCTGCAAATATTGTTGTTTCATCATGTATATAGGTTTTTTTTCTTCTTCAGGTCATTGTTTTTCAGACATACACAAATCAAAGTCATGTGCCCATTGAGGCAAAATATATTTTTCCTTTGGATGATAAGGCAGCCGTCTGTGGTTTTGAAGCATTCATCAATGGGAAGCACATAGTAGGAGAGGTAAGGGGAGAAAATGCTCCGTGATCGCTCTCTGGTTTCAAAATCATCTCCCATTTACTCAGATCTCTCTCACCTGAGTCCCCATAGCTATAAGATTGAGTAGCAGCCTTATCGTAAGGCAGAAATCATCTTTGAAGAACCAGACAGTTGGCCTCCACTCAGACATCCCTCCCTGATTAACTAGTTTCTGTTCCTACCTGTCCAGTGTCCAAGTCAGTGCCTTGCAAATTCTTTGTGTAGCACTACAGAAAAGATCAATTTTAATATCAAAAGTTCAAGAGAGGTGCATGGGAAAACTGGTGAAGACATCTATCATTTTGCAGACCCCGGGCCTCTGCATGCTGCTGTGGTAGTCACACTGAGGTGATGGCTGTTGTGAGGCAGGGGGCACCGGGAGAAATAAGTGGTTCACTCTTGTTCACTCAAAGGATGAGCCCACAATCGCAGTAACTCCTGTTTTATTAACTGTGAGCTTTAACTTATCCTTTTTGTTCAGCATAAAACCCCAATCAGGTTTTTTTTTCACTATTGACTCTGAAATCTATTGGTCCCAACATCATCATTTTGGCCTTTTCTGATTCAAATTCTTATTAGGTAAGCACATTTTAATGGTCACTTTATATAAGTTCCACTTCACCTTAGACTCTTAGTTTTCTGGTTTTGCTTAGGTTTTAATAAACATTGATGAAGTCTTTCTTGTTCCAGTCTAAAATCACTATTTGTATTATGATTGGCATGAAAATAATCTTTTCCAGGTTAAAGAGAAGGAAGCAGCCTGCCGTGAATACCGAGAAGCCATCAGTCAAGGCCATGGTGCTTACTTGATGGACCAAGATGCACCGGTAGGGCTTGATATTCATGCATTCATCTCACATACTTGCCAGAGGGAGAAAAAATTGGGATATGACTTTAAACATGAAATTCATAGTAGAAACTGGGATAATTTATGCTGGTTTAGCTAGAGTTTAGTTTGCTATTAGTGAGGGGAGATCAAGCTGGCTGGAACCATTTGGCTTTCCTGAATGAGGGAGGAGATAGCGTCAGTATTACCAAACAAATATGAACAGCTATTTCTGTCCTTGGGAACGGAGTTTCCCAGAAGTGATAACAAAAAGAGGACATTTGGGGTACATAATATTCATCTTCTGGTAAAAAAAAGTGTAATATACAGTTGATCATTGAGCAATACAAGTTTGAACTACATAGACACACTTGTAGGCAGATTATTTTTGATAAATACAGTACAGCCCTGTAAATTTATTTTGTCTTCCTTATGATTTTCTTATTAACATTTTCTTTTTTCCAGCTTATTTGATTGTAATATTATAGTATGTAACATATAGCATGCAAGATATTTGGTGACTGTTTATGTTATCAGCCAGGCTTCCAGTCAACAGTAGGCTGTTAGTAGGTAAATTTTTAGGGAGTCAAAAGTTATAAGCAGATTTTTGGCCGCATAGGGTCCATGCCCTTAACCCCCATGTTGTTCAAGGGTCCACTGTATATACCTTTTTCCTAGAACTAAGCCTACCTAGCCATTTATCCAACTTTTACCACATCATATCCCAGGAGGCATTTCTGCAGAGTCCTGAGAAAGGTCCAGATTCTTTCCACTTTGATGACTTGCTTTCTTAGGGATGAAACGTGGAGACCCTGGGTGCAGGTATGGTTACCACGTTTACTGGATTTCTTCTCTTGAAAGATAAATAGGGATTCCCCAGGTAGACTGAGGGCCTGCAAGTGGAGAGGGGATGCACACACAGGCTCTAACAGACCTGAAAGAGCATGGTTCCTTGGGAAGACAGAAGTATTTCCACTGGATAAGAACTGCCTTTGAGAAGGAACACTCAAGTAGTACCGAGCAGGTTGGAGTGGCCTGGGGACACCATGGGGCAGGGGAGATTGTCTAGTTTGCTAAGTTGGCTTTGCCAACAAACACTTACTTCTGCAGTTCTGAAGGGAGGGAGGTCCAAGATGATGATGGTGGATTTCTTCCTGGTTTCTCCCTATAGCAGAGAGCAGGCTCTAGTCTCTTTCTCTCTTTATGTGAGACCAATTCCATCATTCCTCAACCTTCATGACCTCACTGAAACTCAGTTACTTCCCAAAGTTGCAGCACCTAATAACATCCAGTAGGTATTAGGGTTTCAACCTGTGGGTTTTTGGGGAAAACACAAACATACAGACTCTAACAGAGAGAAGTGTGGTGGCCCTTGTGGTAATCTAGACAAGAGGTATAATGAGGGCCCAGACTAAACTACTAAGGGAGTGATAGTGGAAATGGAGAGGATGCAGCAGATGTGAAAGATGTCAGGGAGGTGGAACGCACAGATTTTAGATGGATCAGAGGGTGTGGCAGAGAGAAATGCGTCAAGAGTGGCACTTGGAGAATACTGGTGTGGATGTTCATCAAGGCAGGGATTTGAGAGAAGCAGATCCTTTGTGGGTGTGGAAGTGACGAGGGCAGGAGGAGATCATGAGTCTAGGAGACAGGTAGGACATTGTGGGGACAGGTCCCTGAGACAGCTGGTCAGATACTCAGGGGGACGTCTGCACTGGGGCGTGGGAGGCCCTAGATTGGGATGGCGACGGATTGGGCATGGTCCAGGGATACGGCCCTGGAACACCACTGTTAGTGTTGTTGTTAAAGGGGAAAGCAGAGAAAGACCTGAGGGAAAATGCCCAGGGGAGATTCCCTAGCTCTGGCTCAAGGAAGCTTAAGTTTAATTCTGCTTAAAATTTTGCACGTTTTTGTCTTCCTAAAATTCTTTGGATTAAGGCACAATAAAGAGTCTGTCCAAACTACTAGACTCAATTTAGCCTTGGTCCACCTTTAGGATATGCCTAAGTTAATCTTCTATTTAGTGCATTTTGAAGTAAGGTTAAAAAGACCAAGGTGGAGTGATCATTACAATAAGTCCATAATTGAACATACTTTTAAAAACCACACATAACTACTAGGTAATAGGTCTAAAGCTGATTTCATTCCCCTCCTCTCCAAACTGTTTCTTCCTCCTGTTTTTCTGGTGGTACTAATGACATTACCACTTAGGCAGTCAGCCAGGTGGGAACCCAGGGTGTCGCCCTTCAATCCTCCCCTGTTCTCCATTCGCCATCTCCAGGTAATCATTGATTCAGGTTTCTTATCCGCTTAGGAGGCTTTCCCATCTCACCACATTTCCTGTGACCACCACTATAGGGCCCACTGTCATCCCCTTAGCCCACCAGTACGTGCCCAAGAGGCTCCCAGGCCTGCCCTCACCTGCCTCAGCCTCATCACCCTGCTTCCTTCCTCCCACCCCACACCCCAGAGAGGCTGAGCTATAATTCATAGAGGCCCTCGTTCTCCTGGTTGAAATGTTCTGACTCTCATTTATTCACTTAATTCTTTTTTTAAGTATGCTTTCTGCCCAGCATGGGACTTGAACTCATGACCCTGCAATGAAGAGTAGCATGCTCTACTGACTGAGTCAGCCAGGCGCCCCTGTTTACTTGACTTAAAAGACACATATATTTTACAAGTCTTGGCTTAAGCATCTCTCCACGTAAGAGAAAACTCGAGGTTTTCTTGCCTTTGCCCAGGACAGGTCAGTGCCATTGTCTCACTACTCTTCATATGCTGTTTGTAAAGATAGAGGTCTAGTTTATAACCCCAAATATTTAAGCAGGGAAGTAACAGAAAAGGGTAAATAAATAAGGAGTTAAAATGAGGAAATTCTGAGGCCAAGTCAGAAGCTGGAGAAGGGCCCAGCCTCCGTGGACCACAGCTGCTGAGTGAGGGCCACTTCCCTGTACCAGGATGCTAGCCCAACAAGAGCCCGTGGGGAATCCACAAGCCCCCTGTGCCATCTGTCCCCAGAGGGGCTTGTCACTCTGGAATCCATTCCACTTGACTGCCTTGCAGCTCCGTGTTCTGGCCGGTCAAGACAGGTTACAGTTTTGTAGATTATCTGGCTTGTAACAGAAGTGGCATCTTGCGCCTGTAGCCTACACAGAGGTGGAAGTGCAGCCCCACATGATCATGTGGCAGTCCCTCAAATGAGCCCCAGACTTTTATGCACTTCTTTTAAGGACAAGCACTATTACCTGTTCAATAATCATCTCTCTGTTCTTCATCCCTTTACTGGAACCCATTTCTTCATTGTATGTTCTTGCAAGTGGATATCCTTGATGTCAGAAGTAATCATTTACCTCTGAAATGTGTATTAATCCTTAGTATTCTATGCTCCTAAACATAACTGAATTTTCATGGCAGCACAGTCAAACTGAATGGAACATATGCTTGGGTGTTCACAGTTTCTCTGTGTAGGATCAGAAAAGAATCACAGCTATTCTCTTTTTTCTGCCCTCATCATTCATGAGCTTGTCTTCTTGTGCAGTGATTATAATACCCCATAGAAAACGAAATGCTTTTCCTGAATGAAATGATGAGTAAACCGTAGGGTAAAAGAACTAAGTGAGAACCAAGTTAGGGAGAACTGCTGTAGCTCTCCACATCCTGACGGGACTGCTGTCAGATGCTGTGGAGGTCAGACGGGCCTCTCCAAGAGGGGGCTGCCTGGAGGCTGGCGATGCTGCAGAGCCCCGTGCACACGGCCTTCCAGCCTCCGTGCAACACTGGGACAGGGGTGAGGCCCCGAGCCAGGCAGGGGCCTGCTTCCGCAGGGCCTCCTCTCCCTCTGCCCTTTGTAGATGTCACACCATCCCCACCCCTGGGGACCAGTTCCAGGATTCTCCTTTAGCACTACAAAACAGTCTCTGCCCATTTTCTGAGGAAGAATCTGGCAGATAGTAATTCGAGTATCTCATGTAACAGGAAGGATTAACCAGCAAAGAACGCATATGCTTTTGAGTGGAGAGCTGAGTAATGTGTTTCTATTTCAGGATGTTTTTACTGTTAGTGTTGGAAATCTGCCCCCTAACGCTAAGGTCCTGATCAAAATCACCTACATCACTGAACTCAGCATCCACGGCACCAGGGCTGTCTTCTTCATGCCGGCCACCGTGGCACCCTGGCAACAGGACAGAGCTTTGAATGAAAACAGTCAGGTTCGTATGCTTAAGAAAGATTTAACGAAGCTTTTTCTGGTGATTTATTTATAGGGAAGAAAAAGTATCTAACATAATCAAATCTTCCTGGTGCCAAATCAGTTTTACATTTCTGCATTTAAATACATGGAATGTTTGTAAAATGAAAAGAATAAAGACACAGTTATGCTCAATGGGTATTGTATTTTTATTCTGTTCAGTCACCTAAAAAATATTTGTGTCTCTACTACCTGTTCATTATGGAAAATTTAGATAAGCATAAAGAATGCAAATAAACTAAAGAGGAAAATTTAAACAATCCTTAATTCCATTGCCAGAGATAGTAGCCGAAAGTGACTGGATAACACTTGTTCCTATTTTGTATGTATTTATATAAATTGAATGTGTGTGTGTGTGTGTGTGTGTGTGTGTGTGTGTGTGTGTGTATAGGTATGTAGCTATGCGTGTGGCTATACATGCATATAGACATATGTATAGTTGAAAATCTCTATTAAAATGGTCATAAACTATCCCCAATATCAGTTGCATTTTAGAAGTTACTGTTTTTCCATGACCAAATATTCTGTGTCTTGCTACTCCAACATGAGCTGTCTCATTGTGACCTTGGTGACATCACATTCAGCTTAGAGGCCTCATTGTGAAACTTAGTAGCTACTTAGTTATATGTATATATTTTTCTTTTAACAGGATACAGTAGAGAAGATTTGTGTAAGGGAAATAGGAACAAAGCAAAGGTTAGTACCCCAAATATAAAACCCTACCAGTCATCCAAAGGACCAGTTTTACATTTTCACACATAGTTGTTTAATATTTAAGATTATAGACTCAGACAACTCTCTCCTCTTTTTTGGTAGCTTCTCTTTGAGTATGTCCATTGAGATGCCATATGTGATTAAATTCATTTCCAGTGATACACATGAACTGAAACAGAAGGTTAGTAAATCTTTGGTTTATTTTTTAAGAGCTCATATTTTAGCATTAGTTTTATTTTATCAAGGCAATACACGCACATGGTTTAAAAAGTTATATCATAATAATGCTGATGACAGTTTCTAACAGCAGTGGCAATCTGGATCGACCCTGCCTCTTCCAGACCAGCCTCCAGAGGCCATGAACCACTTTAAATACTTTACCTCCTTTCTGCTGGCTGTCAGCCTTTCTGTGCTGAGCTGTTAGCACAGAGCCCAATGCGGGGCTTGAACCCACAGACCATGGGATCGTGACCTGAGTTGAAGTCGGCCGCCCAACCAACTGAGCACCCCAGGCACCCCTTTACTGCTTGTTCTTGATGCATCTATTTCAAAAATATTTTTTGGTTTCTTATTGTAGTAGATGAAAATCTAATAACCTTACCTGTCCACTTCCCTCAGTCACACATAGATTAAAACTCTTCAGAATACTGTTTTTCACTGTTCGGTGCTCCTAGGAATTCAGTTAATGCTTCCCCTCCCCCCCCAGACCCTCCTCCTTTCCATCTCTCCACTGCAGTGCAGCCTGGTTACCACAGGGCAGGGCTTGTCCTGTGGCCTTTCTTTTATGATTCTCCTTTGCAGGGCTTTTCTTCTTCATCAGCCTCCACTAACTTCCTGAGTGTGAGGGCAGCAATGCCTGAGGCTGTCCTCATGCCATGTGTTAATGTCGATCATTTGTTGAGGTGCTTAATCTTGGGTTGAAAATCATCCTCTCTCAAAATACTGAAAACATTATCTTCTAGATTCTAGTGTCACTTCTAAGAACTTAAATGCTATTCTTATCCCCCATTCCCTGTATGTAATCTGTTTTGTTTTGTTTTAAATTCTATAAGAATTTCAGATCTTCTTTTTATCCCTGGTGTTCTGAAATTTCATAAGAAGGTGATATTTATTGTATGTAAGTCATAGTCTCTAGTGCTGGGAAGTTTCGTTGTATTTTTAAAAAATACGTTGTCTCTCTCTCCTTTACCTTTTGCATTGCCTTTCAAACAGGTGTCCCCTGGATTGAACCTCTTGTTTTCTTTCATTTTTTTCCTCCCATCAACCATTGTATTGTTTTCTTGTTCTACATTCTAAGTGATTTTCTCAATTTTAAATTCCAACCATTCTACTGAAATTTTTATTTTAGCTCTAATATTTTTAATTTGCAGGAGCTCTTTTCTGATCTGTAAATATTCCTGTTGGGGGACACCTGGGTGGCTTAGTTGGTTGAGTGTCCAACTCTTGATTTTGACTCAGGTCATGATCTAGGGTGTGAGAGCGGCCCCCACGTCAGGCTCTGTACTAAGCATGGAGCCTACTTGGGATTCTCTCTCTCCCTCTGCCTCTCTGTCATGCTCATGTTCTCTCTAAAATATAAATAAATAAAACAAATGAATAAATAAAATTCATTTTTATGTAGTGTGCGCGTGGGTGCACAGAAGCAAGGATGCAAGGGCAAGGGAATGAGGAAAAGAAGAGAGAATCAAAGGATGGGAACAGAAGGGACAACATGAGTGATGCCCATATTGCCACTTTATTTCTCACATGCTAGCAGTTTTATACAAACAGCCACAGCTAAGAGAAGGGCTTTTTTTAGACAAAACTTTTTCTGTTCTCACAGTTATTGTTATAACATTTTCCTGGGAACTTTACATCTTTTCTTATTATTATTATAAGAGTGCCAAAGCGTGAAAGACATTCATACAATAACATCTTAACTCAAAAAGCTTGAAGGACATTGGTGCAATAACATCTTAACTCAAGTGAATTAACCTCTGAGGAACTGGATCAGCCACAAGGGTTGTAAGGGCACGAGAGCTTTGCTTACCACACTCTCTTTACTGGCCCCTCGCTGCTGACGCAGTTTAACCTCTAAGGAAATGGGCCAGCCGCAAGGGTTGTAAGGGCACGAGAGCTTTGCTCGATCACGCTCTCCTTACTGGCTCCTTGCTGCTGCTTCCCACATTTTTATAACATCTTTGTGTGTTTCATGAATGCATTACCCTCTCTTGTCTTTCTGAAAATATACTTTTTCTTCTCTTCCCTGTGTTGTGTCCTTTCTCTTTGAGTTTCTTTTTCCTTCTGGGTTTCGCTTTTTGTTCTCTGTATTTTGTGTGAGAGGCTTTTCCCCAAATGCCTGAGTGACCTCACTGTGTTCATGTCTCACTGAGGCACACAGAACGCTAGTTAGATGCTATGATGTGGGGTGAGTGGACGGAGGCCCAAGCAGCTGGCTGGCTGTTTGATGGTGAGTCTTGCGGTAGTGTTTTAGCCTTTCTGCAGTTATTCAGAACACTTCTAAGGTATTCATAAAGTATGACTGGAGAGGGTGACTGAGGGGTCCACACTTTAGGATGCCAACTTTCACTTCCTTCCCCAGTTTGCAGCGCCATGCACCTATGCTTCAGTATACCTAGATACCTAAGATTCCTGAGTGTGGATGCTATTTGCTTGAATTTCTCTAAGTAATGAATCTTCAGTTGCCTTTATTGAGAGAACAGTGTGCTAGCTGCTTGGCTGCTTAGAGCAGGGAGGGGTCTGCACCAAGGCAACTTTGTGCATAGTCTACTCACTAGTATTGCTGTTTTCTGCGGTACTCCAGGTGTAAACCTTCCAGGGCTGCAACAGTCCTCCACTGGACCCAGGTACTGGCTTCCTCCACTCTCTGTCAGCTTCCACCACACCTCTATCAACTTACCATCTTCTTAAAATTTGTTGACATCTCTCATCTGCGATTGTCTTTGTTGCTATTCTCAGTATCTTTAAGGGTTTATACCCTCTAACTGATTTCCTCTTATGGTAGGGAGTTTTAATTTTATTAGAGAATGGAGATAAACACATGCATTTAGTCCAAGAAGCTTTCTGCATCAGATAGCTTTTGCTGTGAAACAAACAATCTCAAAACTTTATGGTTTAAAACAATAACATTTGTTATTTCTCACAGTTTTGTGAATTGGCCGGGCAGTTCTAATGGCCTCACTGGCTTGGCTGGGACAAGATGGTCTAAAGTGGTCTTATCCTAATACCTGGCCTGGTGTCACTGGGGTGATGACCACATGTCTCTCTTCATCCGTCAGGTTAGCTCAGCTTCATTCACATGATAGTAGAAGAGTTCTCAGTAGCAACAGGGGAAGGCAAGCCTCACTGCACAGACATTTTCCAAGCCTCTTGCACCACATCTGCTAATATCCCATTGGCCAAAGCAGGTCACACTGGCCAACTTTGGATTCAGAGGCAGAGTAATAGATGCCACTTTCTGATGGGAAGAGCTGCAAAGTCACATTGCAAAGGAGTGAACACACAGGAATGGAAAAACTTAGCGGCCGTTTCACGATCTATCATGTTGCCTTTCTTGTTTTAAAGCATAATATCCACAATTTCAAAAGTTACTCTCTATTTATGAAAAAGTAATTAAAGTATTAGTCATGATTATAAGATTTCTATTGAATTTTCTATTTTTACTATTCTAAGTTATCTAGTGTACTTTCTGCTATATCCAGATGGTTCTAACTGAATACATAGACCTATATAACCTTTGGATTCAGGATTTGAGACTGTCTAAATTTGACTGTGCACGTCAACCTTAGAATTTCGGAAGGTAACTGATAAGAAAATGGTCACACTTTAAAAAACTTCATAATTTTGGAATTTATGACTACGATATTAATTCTTAATGGAGTTACATAAATTATGCAAGGGTTTGCTACTGACAGGCAACTTCAAATTGATAATATGGGATTATTCCATTATTTACTTTGTTGTCATTGTTTGTTTTGCAGAGTACAGACTGCAAGGCTGTAATTAGCACAATGGACAGTAGCTCCTTAGACAGCAGTGGATTCTCTCTTCATATCGGTTTGTCTGATGCGTATCTCCCAAGAATGTGGGTCGAAAAACATCCAGAAAAAGAAAGTGAGGTATAGTCCTTCTTACTTAAAAATGAGAGACACTATTTAAAGAAATTTCAAATACATTATTTAAATTTGGAAATTACTGATAGTCTTGAGAAACTAGAATTACAAAATGAACTTTCACCATTTCAAAACGTTACAACAAAAAATATGTCTGGAATTAGGTGTGAGAAACTTCAGAGGTTTCAACTGAGACCTGCATATGACATGTTTCTCTATAATGACTTTAGTTTTTACCTTAATCCCCCACAAAAAACAAAAAATGCCTTCAGACATTATATTGTTAGTCTGTATATTTTTATAGTTTTAAAATATTGATATTTTAAAAACAGATACAAAATTATTTATGGCCATAAGTCCATTTGTGTCCCTATGACAAAGGATCTCTTCTAATTAGAATAAAAATTGAGAGCAATATCAGCAAGATGGCCCAACAAGATGTCCTTCATGTGTATCCCCCTGACCCCTAACAACAATTATTGGCATCTATCCATGGACAGAGTGCTGTAGGTGGGCTTTGGGATCCAGTTAGGAGATTTGAAAACACCAGTATCACTCAAGGGCAAGAACTGTTTGGAGAAAGTAGGCTTACACCCAGGTGGCTGACTTGCTGACTGTCGTCCTGGCTGCAGGCACCAGCTGTGCCCCCAGGTATCCTGAAAGCACTCTATACTCATTCCAGCCTCCTCATAGTCAAAATCTGCAAACACACCTGCGAGTCCAGGGACACTTTCATCTACAACCTTGAATATTCTGAAAAGGCCTATTCTCAGCTCTAACCTCCTCCTAGCCACAGTCCACAAGCAGTCCTATTGGCATAGAACCTGTTGGATACTCATTTCTACACCTCAGGAGGTCCAGAAAGGGTCCTGTACTCTGCTTCCTCCCCTCTAGCCATGGAGGGTCAGTCTACCCAGAGATCCCATGGGACATATCCATCTGCACCTTCAGAGCAGATCTCAGTCATGGCTGTGGAACCTGAAATGGTTCTGGGGCTTGCTTCTAGCCCCTGTCACCTGTAGTCCAGGGACTCATCCAGCAACTAGGCAGGAGTATTTCCAGGACGTAGTGGAGGCCTCACCCACTCATATACCTGGTAATAGGTCTGTTGACTGAGAACCTGTGGACTACAAAGTGGATTCTCATCCCAGGCTACCCGACTGAACAAGTTCTGAGGCAGACCCACCCACCCAGGGACCAGAAATGATCCACATGTGTTCAGTCCCCTGGTAACAAGAGTATCAGCTGCAGACCACGCCACAGACCTAGAAACAGCATTGAAATTGACTCCGTTCCTGCACAATTGTGATTCCAGAGGTAATCCCATCAGCCAGGGAACCAACAAAAGATCTTACCTTCCAAACTAGTCTATAAAAATAAAGAAGCGTTTGTTCCTTCAGATCACAGATACCAGTGCAAAGTTATGCAGATCATGAAGAATTAGGCAAACATGATGCCACCAAGGAAAACTAATAAAACTCCTATAATTGACCCCAAAGAAATGGAGATCTATGATTTACCTGACAACAAACTCAAACATCTTAAGAAAACTCCATCCAATACAAGGGAACACAGATAAATAACTAAATGGAATCAGGAAAACAATACATGAAGAAAATGAGAAGTTTAGTAAAGAACTAGAAACCATGAAAAAGAACCAGAGTCTGGAGCTAAAGAATACAATGACAGACTGAAAAATTCAAGACAGAGCTTCAACAACTGACTTGGTGTTGCAGAAGAAAGAATCAGTGAACATGAAGATAGACCATTTGAAATTAAAGGAATAAAAAGAAAAAGAATGAAATGAGTGAAAAAAACCTACATGAATTATGGAACACCATCAAGTAAGTGAATGTTTGCATCATGAGCATCCCAGGAAAGGAGAGAAAGGGATGGAAAGATTATTTAAAGAAATAATAACTAAAATCTTCCACAGTTCGGGAGAGAGATGGGCATCCAGGAGCAGGCAGCTCAGAAGATCCCAACCAAGATCAACCAAAAGAGGATTGCTCTAAAACACATTATAATTAAAGCATTAAAAATCAAGGACAAGGAGAGACTTTTGAAAGCAGCAAGAGCAAAATGGCTCATCACATACAATGGAACCCCCACAGGGTGATCAGCAGATTTTTCTGCAGAAACCATGAAGTCAGGAGGAGGTGGGATGATATATTCAAAGCATTGAAAGGAAAAACTGCCAACCAAAAATACTACTCTTTTGGGTTTCTGGACCCAATTCCAAGGGCAGGTGAGGGATTTGTCTATATACCACTATACTGTGTAAGTCCAGGTTGTTACCTTTACTTCTGACCAACAAGGTATAAATCAGAGATTCCCACATTCCTTTCCTCAGTTTTTTATTAACTTGCTAGAACAGCTCACAGAACTAAGAGAAACATTTTACTTACTAAATCACCAGTTTATTACAAAAGCATATAACTCAGGCCCAGCCAGATGGAAGGTATCCATAAGGCAAATTCTGGGGAAAGAGTACAGAGCCTCCATCCCCTCCAAACATGCCACTCTTCCACATCTCCACGTGCTCACTAATGTGGAAGCTCTCCAAAGCCCATGCTTTTGAGTTTTTATGGTGGCTTCATTACATAGGCATGATTGACAAAATAATTATAGGCCATTGGCAACTGGTTCAGTCTCCAGTCCCACTCTTCTTCCAGAAGTCTATGGACAGGATTGAAAGTTCTAACTCTCTGATCATACAGTTCATTCTCCTGGCAACCAGCCCCCCTCCTTAGGTGGGGTCCAAAACTCACCTCACTAACATAACAAAAGACACCTTTATCACTCTGGCCGTCCAGGAGTCCCAGCCAGTTCCTACTGCAGTCCTGCAGTCGCCTGGCTCCTCTTTCCTTTCAAAATGACAAATGCCGCTGTGTCCTTCACCAAGGACTTCGTGGCGGGTGGAGTGGCCGCGGCCATCTCCAAGATCGCAGTAGTGCCCATCAAGTGGGTCAAGCTGCTGCTGCAGGTTCAGCACGCCAGCAAGCAGATCATCGCAGACAAGCAGTACAAGGGCATCATCGACTGCGTGGTTCTCATCCCCAAGGAGCAGGGAGTCCTGTCCTGGCGCAGTAACCTGGCCAATGTAATCAGATACTTCCCCACCAAGGCTCTCATCTTCGCCTTCAAAGATAAATACAAGCAGATCTTCCTGGGTGGTGTGGACAAGAGAACCCAGTTTTGGCGCTACTTCACCGGAAACCTGGCCTTGAGCAGTGCCGCCGGGGCCACGTCCTTGTATTTTGTGTACCCTCTGGATTTTGCCCGTACCCGTCTAGTGGCCCATGTGGGCAAAGCTGGGGCTGAAAGGCAATTCCGAGGCCTTGGCAACTGCCTGGTTAAGATCTAAAAATCTGATGGGATTAGGGGCCTGTACCGAGGCTTTAATGTGTCTGTGCAGGGCATTATCATCTACAGAGCTACCTACTTTGGTATCTATGATACTGCAAAGGGAATGCTTCCGGATCCCAAGAACACTCACATCTTCATCAGCTGGATGATGGCCCAGTCCGTCACAGCAGTCCCTGGGTTGACTTCCTATCCCTTTGACACTGTTCGGAGCCGAATGATGATGCAATCAGGGCGCAAAGGAACCGACATCATGTACACGGGCACGTTGGACTGCTGGAGGAAGATTGCCCAAGATGAAGGAGCCAAAGCTTTTTTCAAGGGGGCGTGGTCCAGTGTTCTCATAGGCATGGGTGGTGCTTTTGTGCTCATCTTGTACGATGAAATCAAGAAGTTCACATGAGTTATTTCCTAATTTGCTCCCCCTGTGAACAGGCATGTTGTATCATATAACATATCTTGAGCATTCTTGACAGACTGTCGGCTATTTATCAATGGCAACTATTGACTGGTTGAAAATGGGGAGCAATAATATTCATCTGACCAGGTTTCTCTGAAAGCCAATTCCACGATGATGGGACTCAATTCAATTTTTTATTTCAGTCACTCCTGATATATTTGAAAAAATAAAAACTATCTGAAAATTTAAAAAAAAGACACCTTTATCACTCTCATCATTTAGGAAATTCCAAGAGTTTGGGTTTAAAGAAAAATTTTAATGTTTACTTATTTTTGAGAGACAGAGAGAGAGAGAGAGAGAGAGAGAGATCTTGAGCATGGAGGGGCAGAGACAAGAGGGAAACATAGAATCCAAAGCAGACTCCAGGCTCTGAGCTGTCAGCACAAAGCCCAACATGGAGCTCAGATTCACAAACCATGAGATCATGACCTGAGCTGAAGTCAACACTTAAAGGACTGAGCCACCCAGACACCCAGGAAATTCCAGGGGTTTTGGGAGATGAGAGCCAGGAACATTGGACAAAGACCAAATATATATGAGTTGATGAGATATCTATTTCTTATAAATCACAATGTAGCATAAACCCAGTAAACTGTCTAGAAATTAAGGAGAGATACATTCCCAAACAAAAGCTAAGGGAATTCATCACCACTGGATCTGCCCTATGAAAAATGGTTAAAAGGAGTTTTTGAAATGAAAGAATGCTACAGAAATACAAGCTTCCAATTATGGAATAAGTCATGGGAATAAAAGGAACAGCATAGAGAATATAGTCAATGCTAGTATAACAGCTTGTGGAGATAGATGATAGCTATACTTGTGGAGCATAGCGTAATATACAAACTTGTCAAATTACTGTTTTGTACACCAGAAACTAATGTAACACTGTGTGTCAAGTATACATCAAATTAAAAAATGGGGTGCCTGGATGGCTCAGTCAGTTAAGTGTCTATGGTCATGAGATTGAGCCCCATATCAGGCTCTGCACAGGCAAAGGCCTGCTTGGGATTATCTTTCTCCTTCTCCCTCTGCCCCTCCCCCCTCCTTAAAATATTGTCCTTTTAAAAAATAACTTAACTGCCAGAGACCTGCTCCAGCTGGTCCAGGGTCCCCTGAAGGAGGCAGCTGTTTTGGCGAAAAATCCACGCAGTTTCTTTCTTTCTTGGTCACCAGCCTGGCATCATCTCTATCTCTCTGGCATCTCTCTGGTATCTCTCTATCTTGCCAGGTTTTGAGCCTTTATTTATAGCCTTAAGTGTTAACATGACATCAAAAAGTGGAATTTTTACAAATAATTCTCAGTGATAAAGATGCTTTGAAAAGGGGGCAGAAACAGGTTTTACAGAGGCCTTTTTTCAGAACTATTCTAATTACATTGAGGTAACTTACACATCATAGGATAACAGGATATTCTCAGTGAAAAGCATATAACATACATATTTGTTTGAACAGGTAGTAAATCTGACAACTAAGAAGATAGCAGGATGTTTTCAGTGAGAAGCAGATAGCAAACACATTTTATAACAATAACCCTAAGATTCAGGCATAAACAAGGCTAGGAGGCATTCTATTTGGCTCACAAGAGGAAGAATGTATTTGTGATGATTAGTAAATAAACCTTTTGTCCACCTTATTCTTTGATGTTGAAGGCGTAAGCATAGGTTCCCTAGGTGAGCCGGCCTTTGCATATGAGTTTATGTTGTAACTACTCTTACCTATCCTCACAATGGGCACCAAATTAGCATGTATGCACAGTACCTTATGCCTGGCTCTTATTTGTTTCTTATTCCTAAGTTAGGCTTTTTCTCTGGGCCAGAGTAAATATTATTCTTGTGTTCTTTAACCCCCTTTATTATCCGCGTCTTAAGTTTGTGAAGCTCAATAGAAGAGCCTTTCAACAAACAATGGCAATGCTTTGTTTAAATTCGTCTTTATAGAGGTGGGAAATGTTTCTTCCCATGAGGTATCTGTGTGGGGAAATATCGGTCTGGTTTGGAACATTGTGAGGCCTAATCAATAGCAACAGGCTTAATTTCACATGTGCAGTAGTAGCAGAAGGAGATGTTAGTTTCCGCCACTCATGGCAGGAGCCGTGCAACATCTGCCATTTCCTTAATGTGACCCTGTCATCCAGCAAGGCTGGTACAGCTCCCAGCACTTAACATTGGGGGTGCCTGCATGGCTCAATGAGTTAAGCGTTCAACTCTTGCTTTTGGCTCAGGTCATGATCTCACAGTTCGTTGGATTGATCCCTGCATCAGGCTCCATGCCGCCAGCACAGAGTCTGCTTAGGATTCTCTCTGTCTTTCTCTCTGTCTCTGCCCCTACCCTGCCTGCTCACTTTCTTTCTCTAAAAATAAATAAACATTTAAAAAATAAAAATAAATTATACGAACCTGTCAATAGATGCAGAAGAAGTGTTTGAAAAAATTCAACACTCTTTCATGATGAAAGCTCTGAACAAATTGAGTATAGGTTACCTCAACATAATAAAGACCATATAGGGGCGCCTGGGTGGCTCAGTCGGTTAAGCCGCCGACTTCAGCTCAGGTCAGATCTCACGTTTGTGGGTTCGAGCCCCGCGTCGGGCTCTGGGCTGACAGCTAGCTCAGAGCCTGGAGCCTGCTTCCGGTTCTTGGTCTCCTTCTCTCTCTGCCCCTACCCCTCTCATGCTCTGTCTCTCTCTGTATCAAAAATAAATAAAACATTATAAAAAAAAAAAGACCATATATGACAAACACAGCTAAATAACATCAGACTCAATGGTGAAAAACTAAGAGCATTTTCTCTAAAATCAGAAATAAGAATGCCTACTCTAACCATTTCTATTCAATGTAGTACTGGAAATCCTAGTTAGACCAGTTAGGCAAGAAAAAGAAATGATAAGCATACAAATAGGAAAGGAAAAAGTAAAATTGTCTATGTTTGCAGATAACGTGATCTCATATATAGAAAACTCTAAAAATTCCACTAAAAAACTGTTAGAACTAATATGTTCAGGAAAATTGTAGGATACTATCAGAAAACGATAGACCATGGGACACCTGGGTGATATACTTACGGATAAATTGAACCAAAGGAAATAAAAGATAGATACATTGAAAACCTTGAGACACCGATGAAAGAAATTGAAGGAGACACAAATGGAAAGATATTTCATGATGGAGCCACAAAATACCCTGAATAGACCAGGCAGTCTTGAGCAAGAAGAATAAAGCTAGAGGCATCATACTTCCTGATTTCAAACTATACTGCAAAGCTGTAGTAGTCAAAATAATGTGATACTGTTATAAAAACAGACACTAGACCCATGGAACAGAATTGAGAACCCAGAAGTAAACCCATGCCTATTTGTCAACTAACATTTGACAAGGGAGCTAAGAATATTCAATGGGGAACGGATGGTCCTTTCAATAATTGGTGCTGGGAAATCTGGATATCTACATGCAAATGAATGAAATTAGGCCACTGTCTTACAGTACTCATAAAAATTACCCCAGAATCAGGGCATCTGGGTGGCTCAGTCAGTTGAGCATGTCTGACTCTTGACTCTGACTTAGGTCATGATCCCAGGGTTATGGTATCGAGCCCTGCATCAGGCTACATACACATCACAGCTACACATCTGTACAATGAAATTGTACATGAAAGGAAGAGTCAATCGATGTGGCAAACTTCATTGTTGTCTTATTTTGAGAAATTGCCACAACCACCCCAGTTTTCAGCACCCAACACCCTGAGTCAGCAGCCATCGACATCGAGGTAGGACCTTCCAGCAGCAAAAATAAGAAACAAAAAACCTCTTTTATTTTTATTTTTTTATGTTTATTGATTTATTTTTGAGAGAGAGAGAGACTGAGAGATTGTGAGTGGGGATGGGGCAGAGAGAATGAGAGAATCCCAATCAGGCTCCATGATGTCAGCGCAGAGCCCGACATGGGGCTCTTGCACATATAATAGACTACAGGATAGTGCAAACATAACTTTTATGTGCGCTGGGAACCAAAACATTTATTTACCTCACCTTATTGTGATACTGCTTTATTGTGGTAGTCTGGAGCGGAACCCACAATGTGTCCAAGGCACGCCTGTACCAATATAAACAAGCCAGACCAGTTTAAGTAAGATAAACATCAGTTCAGCACCTTTTTTCTTTTTTTAGGCCTGCATGCTTGTTTTTCAACCAGATCTCAATATCACACTCCCTCACCTAGCTGAGAACAATGAAGTGATTATTTGTCTCGACTGCTCCACTTCCATGGAGGGTGCGACATTCTTGCAAGCCAAGCAGGTTGCCTTATATGCACTGTCCTTGGTGGGGAAGAAGCAAAAGATCAATATTGTTAAGTTTGGCACAGGTGAGTGCTCTTTGGCCCCAGTCCAAAGTGTCCTTCCTCAATATGAGTAGAGCTAATGGCTGTTTAAACCCTGACCTCAACTACGGAGTAAGAGGTAGCATAGCATGAAGTTCAAGAACCAGAACCAGATCCCTCCCTGGGTTCACATTCTGACTCTACCACTTAACTAGCTCTAAGTGTCACATTGGGCAAATTACTCGGACTTTTTATACTTCAGTTTCCTCATTTGTAATATAAGGGTAATAGTTCCTACCTCACTGTGTTGTTGTAAGGATTGAGTTAATGCATGTAAAGGATTTAAAACAGTGCCTATTAAATAGCAATTGCTGTATAAAGACTACTAGTGTTCCTAGCAGCTGAACCAAATGCAAGACCCATGGTTGACATGTATGAGGGTCCCATGCATATGGACAGAACATTTGAAATCAGCACCGTGTAGAAAATCTATAAGGTTTCAGCAAGCGTCAGATCAGCCCTTTTAGTGGAAAAGTAATACCATCCCCAGGTGGGGGTCCAGGGACATGTCAGCCACCAGAAGAATGTACTTTAGGAATGAGACAAGGAACCAGAGTAGAGTGAGGGGACAATCCTGTCCTATTGATTCTTACCTTCCATGCCATTCAGCCTCTGGCTGGGAAGGAGTCAAATAAGCCTGGGAAAACCAAGGCCCTGGAAGGAGGATGTTTCTTTCTGTGGCCAAGCTACCTGTCTTCTATAGAACAGAGGTCTACATGGATTTTATTCAGAACATTTTCCATTGTAAAGTGCATAGTTTCAGTGCACTAGAGTTTATTATTTAAAGGAATGCTGTGGTGAATTTTTTATATGTTAATACTATCCAATATTGTTAGTGTTCAATAAAGTGAATATTTCATAGCTACGCCTCATGTCAATCTTATCACACAGGTTACAAGGAATTATTTTCATATCCTAAGTACATCACAAACAACAATGTGCCAACAGATTTCATTATGGTAAGTAAAAGAACCTTCCATCATCTCTTGGGTCTTTTCCTATCAAGTTTTAATAGTACTGTCCAGACGTATTCCCCCCACGACCACCATTAGAACACCACCAGTCCTGGAGTGTTTGTATGTTGGTGGGCTCTTTTTTTTTTTTTTTGGAGACAAGAAAGCCTTTATTGGGGTCTGCCGCCCCAGGGCGAGATTCTGTGACTTGAGTAGGGGTTGAGGCAGGGAAGTCGCAGAGATGATACAGAAAACTGAGGTCAGAAATAAATGTAAAAGGCCCTTATGGGAAGCGCTCTTGGTTGAGGTTCCCTGGTGCAGACAGGATGGGCCAGGGAACTCGCCGTCAGTGGGCTCTTTTACTAGTAAAAGTGATATGAACTCATTAAAGAAAAATTGGAAATTAAAAATGGTAGAAAGAGGGGCACCTGGGTGGCTCGTCGGCTAAGCCTCCGACTTCAGCTCAGGTCAGATCTCACATTCGTGGGTTCGAGCCCCGCATCAGGCTCTGTGCTGATAGCTAGCTCAGAGCCTGGAGCCTGCTTCCAGTTCTGTGTCTCCTTCTCTCTCTGCCCCTCCCCCTCTCATGCTCTGTCTCTCTCTGTATCAAAAATAAATAAAACATTAAAAAAAATTTAAAAAAAAATGGTAGAAAAAATAACCCACAGTTCTAACACCTAAATATAACCAGCATTAACAGTGTTGGAATGTTTTCTTCTTATCCTTTTTTTTCTAGTTCTGAAAATGGAAGAGGCTGAGAATGATTTAGTTTCCACCTCAGTCCAGGCCAGCAGACCCTGGGAAAGCATAAAAAACAAAATACGTGTCCACTGATAATATTATAGTGACCATGTGACATAAAATTAACAGGATAGAAGTATGGTTGTTCCACAACTGTGTAATTGAGAAAAAATGTATCTTTCCAGTGACGATATCTCTAAGCCCTCATTGAGACATGCTTCAGTAAATGATGATAGTTAATGGTGAATATACCCAAAAAGGAGTAAATAACTTTTCACTTTATTTCCTCTAGTCTGCTACACCTACCATGGGAAATACAGACTTCTGGAAAACACTCCGATATTTAAGTTTACTGTACCCTTCTCAAGGATTACGGAACATTCTCCTCATATCTGATGGGCACCTCCAGAATGAAAGTCTGACACTGCATCTGGTGAAGAGAAATGTCCAACACACCAGGCTGTTCTCCTGTGGTGTTGGGTAAGTGCGGGAGAGCTGGTCACACAGTCAGCACCGCAGGTGAGGGAGGCAGCCTGTGGGCAGGGTCTTTTTGTTGGCCTGCACAGGATTTTTACAAGTTTTGAAGTTAATAACAGTGCATAGAAACTGTTTAGCGTAGAGTTGTAGAGCTCTGGGCTCTGAGCCAGACTGCCTGGGTCTCAGTGCTTGAATTGGCCACTTATTACCCGTGACCTTAGGCAAGTTGTTAAACCTCTTGTGTATCAAATGAAGATAATAGTGAAAGTGTCATAGATTTAATAGGTTTACTCTGAGGATTAAATGAGCTCATATAAAAAAAAAAATACGTAAGGGGCACCTGAGTGGCTCAGTCGGTTAGGCATCTGACTTCAGCTTAGGTCATGATCTCATGGTTGGTGGTTTTGGGCCACATGTCAGGCTCTGTGCTGACAGCTCGGAGCCTAGAGCCTGCTTCAGATTCTGTGTCTCCTCTCTCTGACTCTCTCCTGCTCGGGCTCTCTCTGACTCTCTCTCAAAAATAAATAAAACATTTAAAAAATTTTTAAAAATACTTAAGGGGTGCCTGGGTGGCTCAGTTGGTTAAATGTCTGACTCTTGATTTTGGCTCAGGTCATGATCTCACAGTTTGTCAGTTCCAGCCCCGTGTCAGGCTATACACTGACAGTATGGAACCTGATTGGGATTCTCTCTCTCTCTCTCTCTCTCTCTCTCTCTCTCTCTCTCTCTCTCTCTCAAAAATAAATAAATAAACATTTTAAAAAAATACCTAAGGAACAGTCTTAAGAACAGAGCTGGCACATGACAGGCCCCAAGTCAATGTTATATTATTATGCTGCATAAAAATCTATGTTTCCAGCATCTCCTGAGAAGCCTGAAGATGTGGAGGTGCCAGGCAAATCCCGTCCCCAGTAGTTTGTGACCTGGGATGAGGGCCACTGTTGTGGGCAGGGCCCCACTGAGGCTCCTTGCTCCTTCACACCTTTCTGGTGGCTGTGCACATCTGTGTTTTCAAACCCTGTAATGGACATAGGATCTTTCTCTTGAGAGGCTAGACCCTCCCCCTTGATTAAACCCCCACCCAATTATAGTTAGCTATTTTAGACTAAATTGAGGTGTATGGTATAAACATAAGAAAAACATAAAACAGAAGGGGCCAGACTGGTGTTTGTACAGAGCATGCCTGCCCTCGCCCCCCGGGACAGTGCCCCACATAGTCACCATCCTAGCAGATGATCACCAGGCTTCCCTGTTTTGAAGCAGTCCATGGAGCAGGACAGCCCCTCAGCACAGGGGTGGGGGCGGAGGTGGGTGTTGGTGTTCTCTGGAGCACTGTGCTGTCCTGGGCGGGGGTCCCCTCAGGCCTTGGCCGTGAGCTCTCAGGAGCTGGAGGCCTTCCCTGCTGCACTCAAACCAGACCTGCCTGCCCAGAGGGCTCTCTTGCTCTCTCTGCCCTGCCTCAGTCATAGCTCCCGAGTCCTGTTCTCGAACATGAGAACTGGGCACTACAGACCTGCCAGGAGATTTATCCAGCCCACAATGGACTCCCCCAGGAATTGCTTCTAAATGGACTTCACCTGATTAACTTGCATCTGTGGACCCAGGGGGTGGGGGGCTGGCCGCAGCGTGCTGCAGGGATACTCCCCTCCCTGCTTGAGCCAGTGCCCTCTTCCATCTTCCTGGTCACACCAACACTTCCCTGCACCTGCAACCATGTATCAGGTGCAGTGCTGGGTCGTGGCTCAGATATTAGTGCAGAAGATATAGGCCCCGTTGATTCTTTCTTTGCTGGGGGCCTGTCATGAGAGAGATGTACCTCGGTGCAGGACCACAGTGCTGTGTATGGGGAGAGATGCAAACAATCCAATAACAAAGGGAGATGGGTTTCCCTCAGTGCCAGGAGGGAAATAAGGGAGATGCTGTGATGGGGGTGGGTGGGCATGAACCTCCTTTGGGAGGTGACTTTGTACTCTGACACAACCCAGCCTGACAGAGCTGGAATTTTTACTGATTTTCTGTCAGGTTTTTAGGAACTTTCTAAATGTTTCTGCCTCATTTTATACATACTTATTTGTGTTCACAAACCCTAGCAAGATGTGAGTTCTTCAGGAGTAGAGATTGAATTATTGCCTATTGTAACAAGCTGTCCTCTGGGGTCCACACAGCAGGAACAAAAAAGATACCAAAGAGCCTCACTAGCCAATGAAATCGATCAAATAGAAATAAACCCCAGCTCAGAGGGATTCTCTAATTGGTGAAGACTAAAGACAAATCCAGTTTTTAATCAATAGGCTAAGACATATTTAAGAAGTAACTTTCTTAGGCTCTTTTCCCGAAAAATAATTGTTTCCTTAATATTTCAGGAGGAACCTCTCTAAGAAAAGCTTTCATAGTAGTTATTAGAACTATTATTGAGAGAAGTTTAATAGGACATTGTCATTTACAGAGCAAAGCTTACTTTTGCTAGAAAGACACTTCCATATCCCTGTTGCTATCTAGATGTGCATCATGTTTTTAATGTTTATTTATTTATTTTAAGAGAGAGAGACAGAGTGGGGTAGGAGCAGAAAGAGAGAGAGAGAGGGAATCCCAAGCAGGCTCTGCACCGTTAGCACAGAGCCCGATGCGAGGCTCGATCTCATGAACCATGAGATCATAACCTGAGCCAAAATCAAGAGTCCCTCATTTAATCGACTGAGCCACTCATGGGCCCCTAGATGTGCATTATATTTGAAGATGCAGACTTTATTAACTCTTTGCCAGTTGTTGGCCTTTGGGATCAAATTTGGGTAACTGACATTCATTGAAAACAGTTTGGTATTTTTACCAGTATTCTGATAACTTTTTGGAGGTTTTTCAGAATCATCTGTTCTCTCCTTTGGCAAACCAGGAGTCAAAAATTTATGCTTTTTTTTTTCTATTGTATAAAATAAGTTCTCTGATATATGGCAGCTTAAATCACCCAAACCTTCAGATACTGTCTGTCCTGAGTTTTATCTCTTTAACCCCAACTCCACAAAAGCAGTCCTTCTGCACATAATGTCTCCTCTATTGAGTTTTCAGCTATATATCAGCACTGTTAACTATGTGTGCTTCAAAAATATTTCTATAATTTCTTGAAAACTATAACTTGTGAAATGTGATCAGTTCTACAGCAAATCATCATATCTTAAGGACTCTGTCCCAGTACGGTGCTGGAGTATTTGAGTATTTTAACTCAAAATCCAAACGTAGTTGGAAAAAACAGGTACGTTTCTCAAACATCTTATTTCTAGTTTTATGCTTATATGTTGAAATAATGTCTTCTTACAAATCCATTCACAGTAACTTGTGTGTTTTCATTAATGGAAAGGAGCCCGAGGAAAAGGCCAAAGCCCCGAAGGCATGCACCCCCTCAGTTACTGCCTCACATCTAACAGAAATATTCTCCTTAATTCGGTCATTCTCCTAGCTGATAGTTTGGTTTCTTTTCTGTAAAGTATTATGGAGGATTTTTAAAGGTAAAGTAGTATACATGTTTTGTTAGCCATTATCTGTTATTGTGGCAAAATATACATAAAATTTACCATTTTAACCGTTTTTAGTGGCATTCAGGGGCATGAAGGTACATTTGTAGTATTGTGTATCCATCACCTCCATCTGTCTCCAGGATTTTTCATCATCCCAACCAGAAACTCAACTCGTTAAAGAGCTTCTCCCATTGTACGCGCACCACAGCCCCTTCCAACTGCCATTTTACTTTCTGTGAATTTGACTTCTTTAGAAACTTCATGTAAGCAGGATCCTATAATATTTGTCCTTTTGTGCATGGTTTATTTTATTTGGTATAATATTTTCAAGGTCTACACACACTGTAGAATGTGTCAGAATTCTTTTCCGTTTTTTGTTTTGATAATAGTGAATTTTGTAGTCTTCTAGTTTTTTTTTTAATAGTTTATTGTCAAATTGGTTTCCATACAATACCCAGGGCTCTTCCCCATAAGTGCCCTCCACCATCACCACCACCTCTTTTCCCCCCTCCCCCTTCCCCTTCAACTCTCAGTTCATTTTCAGCATTCAGTAGTCTCTCAAGTTTTGCGTCCTCTCTCTCTCCAACTCTCTTTCCCTCTTCCCCTCCCCCTGGTTCTCCATTAGGTTTCTTCTGTTTTCCTGTTAGACCTATGAGTGCAAACATATGGTTTCTGTCCTTCTCTGACTGACTTATTTCGCTTAGCATGACACCCTCGAGGTCCATCCACTTTCCTACAAATGGCCATATTTCCTTCTTATTGCCTTGTAGTACTCCATCGTGTATATATACCACATCCTCTTGATCCATTCGTCAGATGATGGACATTTAGGCTCTTTCCATGTTTTAGCTATTGTTGACATTGCTGCTGTGAACTTTGGGGTACATGTGCTCCTATGCATCAGCATTTCTGTATCTCTTGGGTTAATCCCTAGCAGTGCTATTGCTGGGTCATAAGGGAGTTCTATGGATAGTTTTTTGAGGAATCTCCACACTGTTTTCCAGAGCAGCTGCACCGCTGGGAATTTACATTCCCACTAACAGTGTAGTTCTCTCCACACCCTCCCAGCATCTATAGTCCCTTGATTTGTTCATTTTAGCCACTCTGACTGGCATGAGGTGGTATCTCAGTGTGGTTTTGATTTGTGTTTCCCTGATGATGAGTGATGTTGAGCATCATTTCATGTTCCTGTAGGCCATCTGGATGTCCTCTTTGGAGAAGGGTCTGTTCATGTCTTCTGCCCATTTCTTCACTGGGTTATTTGTTTTCTGGGTGTGAAGTTTGGTGAGTTCCTTGTATATTTTGGATACTAGCCCTTTATCTGATATGTCATTTGCAACTATCTTTTCCCATTCTGTTGGTTGCCTATTAGGTTTCTTGATTGTTTCCTTTGCAGTGCAGAAGCTTTTTATCTTGATGAAGTCCTAAGAGTTCAGTTTTGCTTTCATTTCCCTTGCCTTTGGCGATGTGTCAAGTAAGAAATTACTGTGGTAGAGGTCTAGGAGGTTTTTTCCTACTTTCTCCTTGAGGGTTTTGGTGTTTCCTATCTCACATTCAAGTCCTTCAGCCATTTTGAGTTAATTTTTGGGTATGGTGTAAGAAAGTGGTCTAGTTTCATTCTTCTGCATGTTGCTGTCCAGTTCTCCCAGCACCACCTGCTAAAGAGGCAGTCGTTTTTCCATCGGATACTCTTTCCTGCTTTGTCAAAAATTAATTGGCCGTGCATTTGTGGGCCCAGTTCTGGGTTCTCTATTCTATTCCATTGGTCTATGTGTCTGTTTTTGTGCCAATACCATACTGTCTTGATGATGACAGCTTTGTAGTAGAGGCTAAAGTCTGGGATTATGATGCCTCCCGTTTTGGTTTTCTTCTTCAATATAACGTTGGGTATTCGGGGTCTTTTGTGGTTCCATACGAATTTGAGGATAGTTTGTCTAGCTTTGATAAGTATGTTGGTGCAATTTTGATGAGGATTGCATTGAATGTGTAGATTACTTTGGGGAGTAATGACATTTTCACAATGTTTATTCTTCCGATGCATGGGCAGGGAATGTTTTTCCATTTCTTGGTGTCTTCTTCAATCTCTTCCATAAGTTTTCTATAGTTTTCATCATATAGGTCTTTTACATCCTTGGTTACGTTTACCCCTAGGTATTTGATGGTTTTTCATGCAATCGTGAATGGGATCAGTTTCTTGATTTCTCTTTCGGCTGCTTCATTTTTAATGTATAGGAATGCAACTGATTTCTGTACAATGACTTTGTACCCTGCAACTTTACTGAATTCATTGATCAGTTCTATAAGGCTTCTGGTGGAGTCAATTGGGTTTTCCATGTAGAGTATCATGTCATCTGTGAAAAGTGAAAGTTTGACGTCTTTGCCAATTCTGATGCCTTT
>NC_043703.1:77979555-77981353 GCF_006229205.1 Suricata suricatta | reverse complement strand
TTCTCTTTCGGCTGCTTCATTTTTAATGTATAGGAATGCAACTGATTTCTGTACAATGACTTTGTACCCTGCAACTTTACTGAATTCATTGAT
The DNA here is from genome assembly GCF_006229205.1 of Suricata suricatta. Taxonomy (NCBI): domain Eukaryota; kingdom Metazoa; phylum Chordata; class Mammalia; order Carnivora; family Herpestidae; genus Suricata; species Suricata suricatta. The sequence goes on along the minus strand of NC_043703.1, from coordinate 77,981,260 downwards.
CAGTTCTATAAGGCTTCTGGTGGAGTCAATTGGGTTTTCCATGTAGAGTATCATGTCATCTGTGAAAAGTGAAAGTTTGACGTCTTTGCCAATTCTGATGCCTTTTATTTCCTTTTGTTGTCTGATTGCTGATGCTAGGACTTCCAGCACTATGTTAAACAGCAGTGGTGAGAGTGGACACCCCTGTCGTGTTCCTGATCTCAGGGGGAAAGCTCTCAGCTTTTCCCCATTGAGGATAATATTGGCTGTGGGTTTTTCATAAACTGCTTTTATAATGTTTAGGTAAGTTCCTTCTATTCCAACTTTCTCAAGGGTTTTTATTAAGAAAGGGTGCTGTAGGGGCACCTGGGTGGCTCAGTTGGTTAAGCCTCTGACTTTGGCTCAGGTCAGATCTCACATTCGTGGGTTCGAGCCCCGCGTCAGGCTCTGTGCTGACAACTAGCTCAGAGCCTGGAGCCTACTTCCAGTTCTGTGTCTCCTTCTCTCTCTTTTCCCCTCCCCCTCTCATGCTCTGTCTCTCTCTGTATCAAAAATAAATAAAAACATTTAAAAAAAATTTTAAAAAGGGGTGCTGTAGTTTGTCAAATGCTTTTTCTGCAGCTATCGACAGGATCGTATGGGTTTTTTCCCTTTTTTTGTTAATTTGATCACATTGATGGATTTGTGAATATTGAACCAGCCCTGTAACCCAGGAATGAAAGCACTTGATCATAATGGATAATTCTTTTTATATGCTGTTGAATTCGATTTGCTAGTGTCTTTTTGAGTATTTTTGCATCTGTATTCATTAAGGATATTGGTCTGTAGTTCTCTTTTTTGGCTGAGTCTCTGTCTGGTTTGGGTATCAAGGTTATGCTGGCTTTGTAGAATGTTTGGAAGCTTTCCTTCTATTTCTATTTTTTGGAATAGTTTGAGAAGAATGGGTGTGAGCTCTGCTTTAAATGTCTGGTAGAATTCCCCTGGGAAGCCATGTGGCCCTGGGGTCTTATTCGTTGGGAGATTTTTGATTAACGGATTCGATTTCTTCACTGGTTATAGGTCTATTCATGCTTTCTATCTCTTCCCGTTTGAATTTTGGCAGTGTATGTGCATTTAGGAATTTGTCCATTTCTTCTGTGTTGTCCAGTTTGTTTTCACAGTAATCTCTGATGATTGCTTGTATTTCTAAGGGATTGGTTGTAGTATATCCTTCTTCAGTCATGATTTTGTCTATCTGGGTGCTCTCTCTTTTCTTTCTGAGGAGCCCGGCTAGAGGTTTATCTATTTTGTTTATTTTTTCAAAGAACCAATTCTTGGTTTCATTGATCTGCTCGACTGTTCTTTTGGAATCTATATTGTTTATTTCTGCCCTGATCTTTATTATTTCTTTTCTTCTGCTGGGTTTGGGGTGCTCTTGCTGCTTCCCTTCTAGTTCCAGTAGATGCTCTGTTAAATTTTGAATTTGCGCTTTTTCTAGTTTGTTGAGATTGGCCTGGATTGCAATATACTTTCCTCTTAGGACTGCCTTGGCTGCATCCCAGAGATGTTGGATTGTTGTTTTTTCGTTTTCATTGGTTTCCATATATTTTTTAATTTCTTCTCTAATTGCCTGATTACCCCAATCATTCTTTAGTAGGTTGGTTTTTAACCTTCCACATTTTTGGAGATTTCCCAGACTTTTTCCTGTGGTTCATTTCAAGTTTCATAGCATTGTGATCTGAAAGTG